>NC_056057.1:38840054-39143085 GCF_016772045.2 Ovis aries | reverse complement strand
ATATACTTTCAAAGCCCATATATTTAGTATACTTTTAAGTGCTCAAATTAATTAAAAAAAGAAACAATATCATGAACCTATATGCAGGGAAAGAATGGAGATGCAGATGAAGAGAACGAACTTGTGGACACAGCAGGTAGCCTTTCCCTTCTCCAGGGGATCTTCCCAACCCAGGGATTGAACCCAGGTTTGCAGCATTGCAGGTGGATTCTTTACCAGCTGAGCCACAAGGGAAGCCCAGGGAAAGGAGAGGGTAGAGAAACAGAGAAAGTGGCATTGACATATATACTCTATTGTATGTAAAACAGATAACTAGTGGGAAGCTGCTATATAACATGTGGAGCCCAGCTTAGTGTCTTGTGATAGCCTGGAGGGGTGAGGAAGGAGGGGGAGAGGGGTAGGAAGGACCAAGGAGGGCAGCTCAACAGGGAGGGGATAAATGTGTGTGTGTGTGTGTGTGTGCCTGGGTGTGCCTGAATTATGACTCATTCTCATAGTTTTACTGCAGAAACCAGCATATTGTAAAGCATTTATCCTCCAATTAAAAAAAAAATTCCAAAATTAGAAAACTACACACTATCTAAAACCCAATACTGGTGAGCATTTCACGGCTCCAACATTGTTGATCTAAAACTGTTAACATTTTAATCTTAAAGCAAATAACAAATCTGGCACTCTAGAAACTTAATTAGATTTGTAATTTAATCTGCCAGATCTTTTGTCTTCATTTTCTCAACAGAACATAGACTGAACTTATGTGCGAAAAAACAGGATAATAGGCAGAAAAAGATCATTCTTTGTCTAGTAGTTGTTAAGAATGTTTACTAAATGTTTCTGGGAGATAAATTTTAAGATTTTGAATGATTAGGATCCTTCAAGTATCTGACTGCCTGAGTTCTTTCAGAAAACTACTGTAGACTAAAATATTGGTTCAGGAAATTTATTTTTTTTATTATTATTTTTTTAATTTATTTTTTTAAATTTTTAAATTTTAAAATCTTTAATTCCTACATGCATTCCCAAACATGAACCCCCCTCCCACAATTTAAATTAAAAGAATATTTTCTATTGCACTTTTTTTTTTTTTTACATTTTAAGGCATACAAGGTAATATTAGGAGTGTTTTAAAACTAATTTCTTGAATATAGCCTAGGTATTTTGCAATAAAACTATTGCTAATTCTCAGGATTCTATAAAATTCTCTTACATTATTTAACATGATAGACAACCTTGTTCAGAAAGATTTTTTAAATGAGGTTGAATCAAAATCTTTTTTTCAAAGAAATAAACAGAGTAGTGATTCAGAAAATATACTAGGGTTACTTTTTTCTCTTCCATTTAATAACTTAGTTACATAAGTGGGTACTTTCAGAATATGAACATTAAGAGATCTACATCATCCATCAGTATGTTTTAAATGTATAAGTTCAGAGAATAAAGTAGAGGAGATTTGAAAAATCAACACAGAGTCCGTGCCACTGAGTGTCATTAACATGTCAAACCATGAAAAGTCTGAAAAACTTATGATAGGAAAAATGACCAAGTTTAGAGAAAACAGTAGACAGTTAAACTGTGAACAGTAGCTTTGTATTTTAGAGTGGTAAAAAGTACAGTCTAAAAATTCTATAGTCAACCAATTGTCATTCACATTTTAAATCAACTGGAAGACAATTATGAGTAATAAAGACTGTCTATATACTTCTGTATACAGAATGTAAAAGAAAGACATATCAGGAAGAGATCAAATCAATTCCTATGTCCACCTGGAATTCATCATAAAAATGGAGAAACTAAATTACATAAACACAAAAAACATTCCATCCATTTATGCACACATACTCACACACACATATACACATACAATATTCTTAGGAAAGAATTAACTTCAAACTGTGGCAAGTTAACCAAATTCAATATTTTCAATAAATAAATTTTTAAAAATTAACATTCATGAACACAATTTTTAAAATAAAAAAATCCAAAACTCCAGTGATAGAGAATTGGTATTATTATAATATTTCATATCAGGCATGAAAATCAGAGTACTGTTTCAATGAATCTACTGCTCTGAAATTTTTTGATCATCTATTCCAGCTTGAGGCTCAGTTCCCTAAGGATATCACATATGAATGAAACAATAATTGCAGACAAAACAAATTATAGGGGCATCCCAGGTGGTGCTGGTAGTAAAGAATTTGCCTGCCAGTGCAGAAGACGCAAGAGATGCAGGTTGAATCCCTGGATTGGAAAAATTCCCTGGAGAGGGAAATGCCAACCCACTCTAGCTGGTGGGCTGCAGTCCATGGGGTCATAAAGAATCAGATGGCACTGAGCACCTGCACACATAATAACATCAGAAAATATACTGGTCCAACAAAGTAAGTCTATAGATACTAACTTGAACTGATAGCCTTCTAATCAGTTCATTTGTGACTGAAAAAAACACACACACACACACACACACAAAAAAAAAAACCATTGAATCTTTATCATTTTAGCCTGGTGGCAGAGAACACAGGTATAGCTTTGGATAGGAGAAAGTAAATGACTTATCCTATGTCAGAAGGGAAAGTGTAGTCATCAGTCATGTCAGACTCTTTGCGACCCCATAGACTATAGCCTGCTAGGGCTCCTATGTCCACGGAATTCTCCAGATAAGAATACTGGAGGGGGTAGCCATTCCCTTCTCCAGGGGATCTTCCCAACCCTGACTGAGGCCAACTCTCCTACATTGCAGGCAGATTCTTTACCATCTGAGCCACTAGGGAATCCCTTCATATGTCAAAATCACTCCTCAAAATATTTAATGTTTCAAATACAGTATCTATTTTGACAGTTAAGATATTAGTTTGGCCAGAAAGTTCATTTGTTTTCCCATAACATCTAATGGAAAAACACAAACTTTTTTGCCAATCCAATATCATCATGAATCTAATAGAAATACTACCAAGAACTGTATTAATATTTTATAAGAAAATAAAGTAAATCTGGAAATCATAAGTAGCAAATTATGGTTATGAGTTATGCAAAAATTGAACTCTAATCCGATAATTTATACTCAGAAAGGCCTGACTTGGCACCTTGGCAAAACTTTAGGAGAATTAATATATAATACAATTAATAAAAGTAAAATATTAAGTCACAGGGGATCTTCCTGACGCAGGGATCAAACCCAGGTCTCGTGCCTTGCAGGCAGATTCTTTTCTGAGCCACTAGGGAATCCCAAGTCATATGCACATAGCTTTTAATGAGTTCCCACTTAAACAAATGAAACAACCTGCAAAACTCTCAGTTCCAGGAAAAGATGAGGACTTTAATGGGAGTCTCTGAGTTTATAAAATCACAAATGTAATTTTAGGCTCATTTCAGTCTTCTTTCTTGAATGAGTTTGCATTACATCTATTTTTAATTTAGGTGCATGAATTTCAAAATAGCCACATAAGCTACCAAATACAAAGGAGTCACTTCATCATAGAGTACTTCATTGAAACTGTGCTTAAAAATCATCCTGATTTGTAGCATTTGGTGATTTTCATGTTGTAAAGACAAAGAAGGTTATGAAGTTTTATCTTTAAATTATCCAAGTATCTTTGTCAAACTATATTAGGCACAGTTACTAAGCTGCATATTTTATTCTAAAAGAAAAATAGCATATTCATTTCTTTCTGAAGTACGCTATCTGAAAGTAACATATCATGCCCATACTTACAAATGGGCCTCAATCTTTGTATCTTACATAGACTGTAATGCCAAGAGAGTAGTATTAGGCATGACAGGATTATAGTCATCGAAAATTCAAGCAGATCCAGTGTTTGTTCATAATGGTTATGTTTTGATTCATATAGTCTTCTCTTTCATTTAGCTAGCCCTCCCAATTTTTCCTGTTGTATGAATATAATTAGAATATTTTTAATAATATGCTTTCAGTTGTATATTTGGCAATATCCTGGCAAACTAGCTTTCTGAAAATCAACAAGCAACTAAACGAACAGAAAGGTCTGATTTATAGCATTTGTCTATTTTCATGTTTAAATACCCTCATCATGGCCAATTCAAGCTAACAACATGATGACACTCAAAAGGAAGCTGGGAAGAGATGCGCAAAGCTTCTCGCAGTGGGTTGGTCAAGCTGGCTTCAGCAGAACACTGTGATAAATAAATACTGCCTCAAGTCTGTGTTTATTCTAATAGTCTGTCAGAATATCCAGGGACTTTTTGGTAGGTTCCAGTATATTTAAGACCATGGCAGTGAATAATTTTAACATGATTAAGTTTTAAACAATAACAGGCAACATTAAACTATGAAGTGACAGCTAAACACTTTCTAAATAAGCATCTAATTTAGGATAAAAACAAAAAATGATTTACTGTAAGACTATTGCTTTACGATAAAAATATTCAAGACAAACAGTATCACGGAAATCTTGTAAGCTATCCCTATGTTGGATCTTTGAAAATGTAAATGACCACATCATCTTGAGACTCAAGGCAACATTTTACTGACATTGAAAGTAAGATCATTTTATGGCCCAGTATATACACCTGTAAAGTTCATTATTTTAATACTTATGATGTAATAAGTTGAATAGAATAGTACCTAACATAGGATTTGACAATTTTTTTTTTCTCTAAAGGGTCAGAGAGAATATATTTAGGCTTTGCAAATCATATAGTTTGCTGTGAATGCAGTACTGTTTGTGCAGTGGGAAATACTCATGTTCAACATGTAAATTAACAATCCTTGCTGTGTTCCAATAAAACAATGCTTACAGAAGCAAGCAGCAGATGGATTTGGCCTGTGGGTCATCCACAGTTTGTTGACCTGACTTTAGCAGGTACCAAATCATCTGATGTTTTTATGGCACTGATTTCAATATGATTTTTTTTGGTGTTTATGAATCACTAGTCCCTTTAATCAAAGTATTTTTTTAAAAGTATATTGTCCCTCTCAGTAAAAAAATCTTGACTAATTACTGTTTCTTAAACAAGATACTCCACAATGCAAAAGGCAAAAGGACAATGCAATTGAAAATAAAATGAATACAGTGGTGGACATATCTTCCTTTACTATACCACAATGTCACCTTTAACCACAAGGAGAGGTTTTCCTAGACAGTAAAAGAAGAGAAAACTTTCAGATCAAATTAAGATACGTTTAATATGAGCACATTCATTTTAATTTACTCTGAAATCCTTATTCTTACCTTCCACAAGTTTCCCTGTCTGTTCGGCACTTCCCCCAGGAAGAATCTTGGCAATATAGGCTCCAATTTCTCCGCTATATCCAGGGATTTCTTTACCACCCACAATTCTAATTCCTAATCCGTTACCTGTATTGAAAAGTTAGCAAATTATTAGCAATAAGTTAAGAAAAGACAACAGTTATCACAAGTGATAAGGTGCAGAAAAAATGGGTTCTGATATGTAGAAGTTAACCCCAAATGAATATTGGAACTGGACACTGATAACCAAAAGAACAATATTATGATTTCATAGTAGTTGATAGCAAAGAATTATCTGAGATCTTGGTAGGATCTATAATGATTAATCTGACATTAACAAATAATTTTTATTTTTTATTTCAGCCATATTCAATAATATAATAAAGTTTTGTCCATTTTGATCATATATGTTGTAAGAATTTTATATGACGATGTTCCCAGTGTAAATAATTTCAGAGCAAAAAAGTCATTTATGAAATTGATGAACATTTAACTTACAAAAAGGAAGTAATGGCTATCATAAACTGAGAAGACATAAATGACTGCAACTGATAAAGTGAAAATATGATCATAACTTACAAATTATTATTCACATTTCAGCCTTAATTCAGAAACTAACTGATATTGTTTGTGCATTAATATGGCACTTAATACAAGGATAATAAAAGCATTCTTTACTGATGAACAACTTGGTAAACTGTTCCTTATTCAACAGAATAGATTTCTCTATAATTAGCGATGCAGATGAAAGATGGAAAATGATTATTATGAGAAATCCACACACTATACTTGATTTTAGCCAAAAGGCTGAGAAGTGATGATTATTATGAGAGATCTAATTGAATCAAATAAACTGTTGACATTTTAAGTTTATTTTAAAAGAGTAAGCTAAAAAACAGCTAGTGTATACAGCTCCACATATATTTTTGTTACAAATGTCAAGAAGATTTTAAAATGAAAGCACTAAAAGAAAGCAGAATTCTCCTTTATTGAAGACACAATTAATTAAACATTTCATTCAGTGATTGAAGTACCATTTCCAACTCTTTCAAAATCTCTAAAATTAAAAGCCAGGTCTCTTCCAAATCCTGTACTTTCCTACTTAACTCCTCAAAAAGAATCCCTCTAGCTAGCATCAACACAATTCAAACATTCAACAAGCAGTAGCTGAATTATGGACTGCTTCTTCATTTATCTAGTAGGGCTGTATTTTGGTAAAATACTGTTTATTTCCAGGTGAGATGATACTTCCAAATGAATTTACTCTTTCCTGTTCTTCCTTCCTCCTCCCTCCCTTTCATCCTTCCTCTCCTTTCCCCCCTCCTACTCTCCCTTGTTTCCCCTAGTGCCCCACTCCCCACTCTCATCCCGAGACCTGCTAGTACACCAGACCAAGTGTTCTGAAGATTTAGCCTCAAAACAAAACCAAAACAAATTAACTGCATGTTTTTACAAAGGGTGGCCAAGGGTGAGAGATAAATAAAATACTAGCTCTCTGTGGCCCCGCTTGTGGAGCTTTTCTGCCACAAGCCTCTTGGCTCAGTGTTCCTGTTCTTAGAGATTAATTGATGATCCAAATTGAACATAACTGGATCAGTGAAGACTAGCAGTCACTATATGACATAGAGCAGGTATTAGGCATGACTTTCAGTCTCAACAAAAGTTGATTTCTTAGACATTAGCATTTAAAGATTCGCCAGGACTGATTCTACAATAAGACATTAGATTAGACTCAGAAAGAGCAGAAGATGAAGAAAAGTTATTAGCCACTATTTATTCAATTACTTTATATATGTGTGTGATATATATAGTGTTAAGTCATTTTAGAAATTACAAAATGAGAATTTAAAAATAGCTGGTCATATTTAAAGGATTTTCCTATGGAATTTGTCCAAAAAAAAAAATAAAAACAGATTCTTAATCTAAGACTTGGCTTTATTTTTCATGGTTGAATCACTCACAAGTTGCAATTCATCACTTGTTAAATATTTCATAAAACGGATACATATACTGAATATTTCTAATGTGGTCAATATATCCATATCAATTTTAAAACATGGTCAGTCTGGGATCCCAAAAGATGATTGATGAGATTTCTTTAGTGTAAAGGCATATTTTCAAGACCAAGTTTTATATCAATATTTATGCTAGATGATAGCAGAGCATAGAAGGTGTAGTAAAGTGCTCATGGCACTGCTCTTATTTCTTTTTAAGCTTAAAACTGTTGTATGGCAGAAACCAACACAACACTGTAAAATTTTTAAAAATATATTTAAATTAAAAATGGAAAAAAATTACCATGTAAATACAGTTCATAAAAATAAGTCTGTACTATATAGAATATGGTGTAGCCATATGCTTAGAAACTGCAAACAGAATTGTTATACCTTGTAAAGGTATAGCTAAAAAGTAGAATTTCAGAATCTATTAATTAATATGTGACTACTTAAAAAAACTGATTATGTTTTCATTTTGAAAAATGACATTGTCTTAAAGATAAGTAGTTGGGTTCTTAGTGCCATTTGATTTTTAGTGACAGAGTACATTCTAAAATTTTGTAGTAAAGGATCTGTAATAGGAACTTATAACTATATCCACAATAATTATTTAATTTTGTAAAATACAGTTTCACGCTAATGAATTTGACACTTCCTAAATATACTTTACAAACCAGTGTCTTTGATAAAATGGGAGTAATACATAGCCATGAAAATACTGTGAAAAATGAGATTTGATAGACAGTTGACCCTTCCACCACCTGGGGGTTGAGGTGCTGACACTCTGTGCAGTTGAAAATCCTCATAAACTTATACTCAGCCCTTTCTATACAAGGTTTCTCTGTGTCTCAGTTTCATATCCCTGGATTCAACCAACTGTGGATTGTGTAGCATTATATATTTACTATTGAAAAAAATCTCCATTTAAATGAACCTATGAAGTTCAAATGCATATTGTTCAAGGTTCAGTGTATATAGAAACCACTTCTAATACATAGCAAATTTTCAAAAGTGACTTTTCTTCTTGTTGATCCTGCTGTGTTGACTGCTACTGATTTTCATGTATACAATAAAGTAACATAGAAATATTAAAAGTTTGTGAAAGAAAAGCAAGTTAGAAAATAAAAAGACCTAAAGGAAAACATTTGTTTATTTTACAGTAGTTGCTTGTATCCTAATTTGGATGCCATGAGTATGAATTCAATTTATATAATTTATAAGAATGTAAATCTAGATATTTTTATTTACCATTTCTATGGTTATACTTTGATATTTTATGAATATAGACAGAACAAACAAAAACACTTCCATAAAAATAAAACACATTAGCTCAAATTTAAAAAGCAGAATGTCAATAAAAAATTTGATAAGCCTAAGAGGCAAAATTAGTTTTTAACTGAAATGCTTAAATCTAAGTGGTCCTTGATAAGTGATACTATTGGTTTTAACTTTCACACATTTTTAACAACATAAACTTATTTCCCTCTCTGTTTCTATTCTATCTAGAAACATTGCTAAAATTTTTCCTCAGAAGCATGAAAGTATACTGGTTTTGCTCTTTAGTTCACAGTATGGCAGAGAAGAGAGGCCAATAATTACTGTAAAGAACATAGGAGCTTTAGTAAAAGAGATCATCAAAAGTTACAGTAATTTTATAACATATAAGCATAAACATGGTTAAGGAAGTCTTAAAGGGAAATCTATAAGCAACCACAACACAATGTATTCATAAATCACCATGATGTACACCTTAAATATCTTATAATGTTGTAAGCCCATTATACCTAAATAAATTGAAATGAAAAAATAAAAAAATTAAGCTGTACATAAAATAAACATTAGCATACTAAGGACACATCCTCACATTTGAATCTAAATTTGCAGTTTAAATCTATTTTACTTTAATATGTTTATCCATATGTTATATTAAATGCTCTGATATTTAAGGTATTATAAAAATGTTTTCATTTCCATTGTTAAATAACATGAAAATATCATGATGTTATAATTACAGCACTGACTGTGGGCAAAATAGCAATACTTGTTTCATTTCCTCACTATCATGTGCTACATTTAAGCATCAAGGAAAAAGAAAATTTTCATCAATGAACATCTATCTTATGAATAGTAGTCTTTAAATCAATAATTTATTATTCATAATAAAATTATTACAGAACATAGATATACTGCTTAGTTTAGTCATATAATTAATTGGGCTGAAGAAGAAAGATTGTCTATATAAATATATGATCTATATTAATATGAATATACTCATTGGAAGACAGATGCTGAAGCTGAAGCTCCTATACTTTGGGCACCTGATGTGAAGAACTGACTCATCGGAAAATACTCTGATGCCAGGAAAAATTGAGGGCAAAAAGAGAAGGGGGTGACAGAGGATAAGATGGTTGGATGGCATCACTGACTCAATGGACATGAGTTTGCAACTCAGGGAGATAATAATGGACAGAGAAGCCTGGTGTGCTGCAGTTCACAGGGTTACAAAGAGTTGGACATGACAGCGACTGAACAACAAAAACAAAAAATAATCAAGGCTAATGATGTACTAAGGATAATGAAAAATACACAAAGCATAGTTCAATTAAATCTATTTTTATAGTTCATCTTAATTATACTCTTGCATAAGGCTGTTGTACCTACTGTTACAAATTATCCAAGAAAATATTTAGAAAAATCAAATTACATTAATGATTTCATAATGATTACATATGATTACATAATGATTTCATATGATTACATAATGATTTCCTTTGCATCTTATCAAATGCTATATTAATTCATTAACATTGGAAAACAAAGACCTAAAGAATATTTCACTATTTGTTCTTTAACTTTACTTACTTTTGTTCATTATAAGAAAACATTTCTACAAACACAACAAAGCTCATCAATTGCATTATTAGCAATCCATACTTGACTGTTTCCAGAAAATTCAAAATGGAAACACCATATTCATTCATGCCAAATATAATCCAACTGTAAGTCTGGACACGCAAATTACAAACTCAGCTCTTCAACCATTAACTTTATTTTAAATTCAGCGAATTACTGTATAAAATATTCTTCCCTACTTTTAAATATGTAAAGATTCATAAAGAATTTGAAGTGAATATTGTATTTCACATTTCTATGAACAAAAGTTCACCACTTGTCTTTTTCTAATTTGAATAATATTAAGGTAAAAATGTTGCATGGGCTTCAAAGTATGTATAAAATGCTATTCACACTTAGACTATCCTGGATGAGATAGGTCCAAGTTGGCCTGCCAGAGGACTGAAATGGCCATTGGCATGGGAAGGAAATAAGGAAGATAAGTCATGGACATAAGTCAAGAGCGGCACAGTGGTAACGAATGCACTTTAGAGACCCAGGTTTGATACCTGGATTGGGAAGAACCCCTGCAGAAGGAAATGGCAACCCACTCCAGTATTCTTGCCTGGGAAATCCCATGGACAGAGGAGCTTTGCAGGCTATATATAGTTCATGGGGTTGCAAAGAGTTGGACATGACTGAGCAATTAAACAACAACAACAATAACAATATATCAAAAGACACTGGTATTTTGAGTTTGTTAAGCAACATCTTTCAAATGATGTATGAATTGATAAAGTATTTTTACTAAGATGGCATAGGATTTCCTCTTTCTGAAATGCTTCAAAAATAATTTTCACCAAGAAAATTTTCAGGACTTCCACATCATAAATGGACATTTCGTTCACACAGAGTTTTTTTTCTTTATTTTAGCTTACATGTTTGATAGTTGCTGAGAGTAGATCCTAAAAGTTTTTATCACAAGAAAAAAATTTTGTAACTATATCTGGTGATGAATGTTAAACAGAATTATCATGATGACTGCCTTCCCAGACAACACACAGTTTGCAGCTATGTGAGTTCCTGATCAGGGGACCTAGTTAAGCCATGCTTGAGATTCTTGAACTACAAAAACATTGAGTACTAAATGTGTGTTGTTTTAAGTCATTAAATTTGTGGTAACCTGTCTATTCCTGCTTTATTGACTATGCCAAAGCCTTTGACTGTGTGGATCACAACAAACTGTGGAAAATTCTGAGAGAGATGGGAATACCAGATCACTTGACCTGCCTCTTGAGAAATCTGTATGCAGGTCAGGAAGCAACAGTTAGAACTGGACATGGAACAACAGACTGGTTCCAAATATGAAAAGGAGTACATCAAGGCTGTATATTGTCACCCTGCTTATTTAATTTATATGCAGAGTACATCATGAGAAACGCTAGACTGGAAGAAACACAAGCTGGAATCAAGATTGCTGGGAGAAATACCAATAACCTCAGACATGCAGATGACACCACCCTTATGGCAGAAAGTGAAGAGGAACTAAAAAGCCTCTTGATGAAAGTGAAAGAGGAGAGCAAAAGAGCTGGCTTAAAGCTCAACATTCAGAAAATGAAGATCATGGCATCCGGTCTCATCACTTCATGGGAAATAGATGGGGAAACAATGGAAACAGTGTCAGACTTTATTATTTTGGACTCCAAAATCACTGTAGATGGTGACTGCAGCCATGAAATTAAAAGACGCTTACTCCTTGGGAGGAAAGTTATGAGCAACCTAGATAGTATATTCAAAAGCAGAGACATTACTTTGCCAACAAAGGTCCGTCTAGTCAAGGCTATGGTTTTTCCTGTGTCATGTATGGATGTGAGAGTTGGACTGTGAAGAAGGCTGAGTGCCGAAGAATTGATGCGTTTGAACTGTGGTGTTGGAGAAGACTCTTGAGAGTCCCTTGGACTGCAGGGAGACCCAACCAGTCCATTCTGAAGGAGATCAACCCTGCGATTTCTTTGGAAGGAATGATGCTAAAGCTGAAAACTCCAGTACTTTGGCCACCTCATGCGAAGAGTTGACTCATTGGAAAAGACTTTGATACTGGGAGGGATTGGGGGCAGGAGGAGAAGAGGACGACAGAGGATGAGATGGCTGGATGGCATCGCTGACTCAATGGATGCGAGTCTGAGTGAACTCCAGGAGTTGGTGATGGACAGGGAGGCCTGGTGTGCTGTGATTCATGGGGTAGCAAAAAGTTGGACATGACTGAGCGACTGAACTGAAATGAACTGAACCTGTTATTCACCAACAGAAATTAATACCAAGATGAAAGCTGCATTCTGAGTTTTCTATGCACACAATATATAGGGATATTATCTTGGTAGCAAAACCAGTGGAATAGTTGTGTTTATAGTACTTAACCATGGTGACTGAGCAGCGATAGAGGGTAGGAGATAAAGGGAAAATAGGCTATGAACAGAAAACCTGTTGCTCTTCATAAATGAAGAGGAAGAGCTCTGTGTATCAGTTCTGCATCACTGGGATTCTAGTATAATGTGTGTAGGAAGTACATGGCATCTAGGCTACACTGAATTTGTGAATGAATGAATCATGAATGGATGAAAACTGGTGTCTAATTTTCAGTTTTGAAACTTTGAAGTGTCTAATTTTCTCTACATAGGGCTTAATGCCTGTCATGCTGCGGTCCATGGTGTCACAGAAAGTCTGACGTGATTGAGCAACTGAACTAAAATGAGGGCTAATTCATCAGTTACAGTGATCTTAAAAATAATAGATTTGTATTGTACTCTGTTCTTGGAAAATGTCTGTAAAATTGTATTAACACAATGAATCTTAAAAATAACAAAAAGGAAACCCTCTATTCTACATGAATAAAATAAGACTTTGCGAGGTTAACTGCTCAAGACAACACCTAATATATGGTAATGCTAGAGTGGAGCCCACACTCCAAATGAATGGGTTAGAGATGAATCTCCTGTTAGGCTAGGGGCAGGGAACCCAGTGTGGGATGAGAAAGGATGGGTTGGGGAGCTGCATACATAGCCCTTCCCTTTCTCATTCAGTTGCAGAGGGGAGAGTGAAGAGAGACCTTACAATTAGGCCATTAAAAGGAGAAACTACCAGGATGTAAAAAATGGTGGGGAGTCAGTACCTGTCAGTCAGTACCAAGGAGAGGAAACATTTTGGGTTTAGGCAGCTTGTGGATTAAATGGCAGCGTTTAATGTTTTCAGATTTATTTTTAATTGGAGGATAATTGCTTTACAAAGTTGTGTTGGTTTCAGCCATACAACACTGTTCATTCAGTTCATTCAGTCGCTCAGTCCTGTCCGACTCTTTGTGACCCCGTGAATTGCAGCACACTAAGCCTCCCTGTCCATCACCAACTCCCAACTCCCGGAGTTCACCCAAACTCATGTCCATCCAGTTGGTGATGCCATCCAGCCATCTCATCCTCTGTTGTCCCCTTCTCCTCCTGCCCCTAATCTCTCCCAGCACCAGAGTCTTTTTCAATGAGTCAACTCTTTGCATGAGGTGGCCAAAATATTGGAGTTTCAGTTTTATTTAGCATCATTCCTTCCAAAGAACACCCAGGACTGATCTCCTTTCGAATGGACTGGTTGGATCTCCTTGCAGTCCAAGGGACTCTCAAGGGTCTTCTCCAACACCACAGTTCAAAAGCATCAATTCTTTGGCGCTCAGCTTTCTTCGCAGTCCAACTCTCACATCCATACATGACTACTGGAAAAACCATAGCCTTGACTAGACGGACCTTAGTCAGCAAAGTAATGTCTCTGCTTTTGAATATGCTCTCTAGGTTGGTCATAACTTTCCTTCCAAGGAGTAAACGTCTTTTAATTTCATGGCTGCAATCACCATCTGCAGTGATTTTGGAGCCCCCCAAAATAAAGTCTGACACTGTTTCCACTGTTTCCCCATCTATTTCCCATGAAGTGATGGGTGAATTGGCTGTAAGTATACATATATCCCTTCCCTCTTGAACATTCCCACCACCCTCCATCCCACCCCTACAGGTTGTCACAGAATATGCGGTTGAGCTCCCAGTGTTATGCAGCAACTTCCCACTAGATCATCTGCATATGGTAATGTGTATGTTTTAAATAGCATTTAATCTGAAGCTGTAAGTGATCACTTTGGAAATGCTCTGCTTGTTTTGTCACTATGGTTTCCATTTTTCTATTGATGCATAAATGTCTATGACTTATTTATACCTTTATCAGCCATTACAAAGATGAAATTGTTACCTTTTCAGTATTAAAGATATTACCATTTTATATTTTAGCATTTGTGTTACTATGTCATATACGTCTATTAAATGAATATGTAATATTAATACTTATATATCTTACTCGCAAATCTATAAAGAATGACATATGCACAGGCCTGATAACATAATTATATTATAATCACCATTATTTGGGGCAGTAGTTGAAAAACTGATTTGGAGAGAAAAGTTCTGAATTTACCAAGTCACTTTAGGGATACTATAAATAAAATCCAGGTGTCCAGAGTATTTTTGTGCTAGAGGTTAAACCTGGTCTAATCAAAATCAATTTGCTTTAGTAAAAGAGGTATTCAACACAGTTCAACAGATTCTACCATCCAGTATACGTTAGGGAATATTTTTTACTAAAGAGTTATTTAATATAATTACTTTGGTTATATTCATTACTCTATTTTTAAAAACTGTTATTATAGTACTATTTGAAATTAAGAATAAATATTATGTTATTAGGTGGCCAGGCTAAGGATAAACATTCCTCTGAAATTGTGTTTTAAACAAAAAGTGAGCTCCTTTTATTTCATTTAGTTTTCTACTGCGTAAGATTTATGGAACTTTTAGTTGTATGTTTCAAAATATATAACTTTGAACTAATGAACACTATTTGCTGTTTCTACTTTGTACCAATATTATATGTATTATATTACTTGTTTTCAATCTCTTTGTTAACAGCTTCGGGGATAGAAGGGAAAAAAGTAACTAACATTTCTAGAGTTTCTCCTACTTTGCATTTTAAAATCATCTCTATAACTTTCCATGTTAGGTACTGTCCATACCATTTTAGGACAAAGCAGCTGAGACTACAGGAGGTTAGAAACTTGGCTAGGTTGGCTAGTAAGTAAAACGACCAAGGTTAGAGCCCATTTTTCTTCCTGAGTCCCACATTCTTGTTCTTTCTTTATACCTTTGCTCATCACTCTAATTGTCAAAAAAATTCTAGAAGACAATTTTAGAAAATATTCTAGAAGTCTTTTCTCTTTTAATTGAATCTCATTTCTTATTTTCCATTTTCCAAGATGAAATCATATGCTATATACATATCACCAAATTACCCTCCTTAACCTGTAGGTTAAACATCTTGAATGTGTTTACCCTCTCCTTAAAGAATCAATTATTAATTCCTTTACTTTTATTTATTAAGAAAAATGGAAAAATGTGTTCATCCATCCCCAGTTAAAAGCACAGCCATTAATGTCACTTAATGGCAGGAACCCATTTCTACAAGCAATATTTATCTTGACAGATGTCAGGAAAAGTGATGATGTGAATGAGAAACTATCCAACAGTAAATACTTCCTTTGTCACTGAGGAAATGAATGCAAGTGTTCACTGAAATATATGAGGAAGAAATGATTTTAGAAGAGATTCTATTCAAATATGATTTTTTCTATAGTTGTATACTCTGTTTATTCCTAAGACACTTTGAGGGGCTTACAATGAGAAATTGTGTCATATATTTACAACATATCTGGACAGTTAATAAAAGAGAAAAAGCCATTCTGAATGGGAAGGGAGAAATTTGGGGTCAAGACCCGCTTGCTAGAATCTGTTCAGTTTCCGAGAACTTGCAGCATTTAGGACAGAAAACACACGTTCTCAAAGTGACAATGGACACTTTCTCTTGGTTTTCCACAAGAAACAGAACAAATGACATAAGTGTCTTAACTTTCAAACACCTGACCTTAAAAAAAAATGTTTTCTCATTAAGTGTTCCTAAACAATGTAGGAGACATGTTAAGGGTGTGTTACCTACAATTTATCTAACTGCATGAAGTAGAGTTCACCACATTTTTCGCCTCAGTTCACTTCAGTCACTCAGTTGTGTCTGACTCTTTGCGACCCCATGAATTGCAGCACGCCAGGCCTCCCTGTCCATCACAACTCCCAGAGTTTACCTAAACTCATGTCCAATGAGTTGGTGATACCATCCAACCATCTCATCCTCTGTTGTCCCCTTCTCCTCCTGTCTTCAATCTTTCCCAACATCAGGGTCTTTTCAAATGAGTCAGCTCTTTGCATCAGGTGGCCAACATATAGGAGTTTCAGCTTCAACATCAGTCCTTCCAATGAACACTCTGGACTGATCTCCTTTAGGATGGACTGGCTGGATTTCCTTGCAGTCCAAGGGATTCTCAAGAGTCTTTTCTAACACCACAGTTCAAAAGCCTCAATGCTTCAGCACTCAGCTTTCTTTATAGTCCAGCTCTCACATCCATACATGATTACTGGAAAAACCACAGCCTTGACTAGATGGACCTTTGTTAGCAAAGTAATGTCTCTGATTTTGAATATGCTATCAAGATTGGTCATAACTTTCCTTCCAAGTAGTATGCATCTTTTAATTTCATGGCTGTAGTCACCATCTGCAGTGATTTTGGAGCCCCCCAAAAAATAAAGTCAGCCATTGAAATAAAGTGAGTTTCCACTGTTTACCCATCTATTTGCCATGAAGTGATGGGACCAGATGCCAAGATCTTAGTTTTCTAAATGTTGAGCTTTAAGCCAACTTTTTCACTATCCTCTTTCACTTTCATCAAGAAGCTCTTTAGTTCTTCTTACTTTCTGCCATAAGGGTGATGTCATCTGCATATCTGAGATTATTTGTATTTCTCCTGGCAATCTTGATTCCAGCTTGTGCTTCCTCCAACCTAGTGTTTCTCATGATGTACTCTGCCTATAAGCAGGGTGACAATATACAGCCTTGACATACTCCTTTACCTATTTGGAACCAGTCTGTTGATCCATGTCCAGTTCTAACTGTTGCTTCCTGACCTGCATACAGATTTCTCAAGAGGCAGGTCAGATGGTCTGGTATTCCCATCTCTTTCAGAATTTTCCACAGTTAATTGTGATCCACACAGTCAAAGGCTTTAGCATAGACAATAAAGCAGAAATATATGTTTTTTTTTTTTTTCTGGAACTCTTGCTTTTTTGATGATCCAGTGGATGTTAAGCAATTTGATCTCTGGTTCCTCTGCCTTTTCTTAAAATGAGCTTGAACATCTGGAAGTTCACAGTTCTTGTATTGCTGAAGCCTGGCTTGGAGAATTTTGAGCATTAATTTGCTAGTGTGTGAGATGAATGCAATTGTGTGGTAGTTTGAACATTCTTTGGCATTGCCTTTCTTTGGGATTGGAATGAAAACTGACCTTTTCCAGTCCTGTGGCCACTGCTGAGTTTTCCAAATTTGCTGGCATATTGAGTGTAGCACTTTCACAGTATCATCTTTTAGGATTTGAACTAGCTCAACTGGAATTCTATCACCTCCACTGGCTTTGTTCATAGTGATGCTTCCTAAGGCCCACTTGACTTCACATTCCAGGATGTCTGGCTCTAGGTGAGTGATCACACCATCGTGATCATCTGGGTTGTGAAGATCTTTTTGTACAGTTCTTCTGTTTATTCTAGTCACCTCTTCTTAATATCTTCTGCTTCTGTTAGGTCCATACCATTTCTGTCATTTATTGAGCCCCTTATTTCATCACGGTTAAATTTTTTCAGAATTCAGCTTTGAACCAGACAAAACCATTTTAAAAAAATCTCAAAAAGGAAGCTTCAGTGATTTCATTGGTGCTCATATTACCCGTCAAATTACATTTAGGATTACTTAATATGATCTGGCTCTAACTCTTATTCCTTTTATGACCTGGTCCTTACTTTGATCCCTTTTTTGTACTCTGTTTTAGCAAAACAAAATTTAAAAAAATAACATAAGCCAAAAAAAAAAGAACAAAAAAACCCCCAAAATAACTCACTTCCTGAAATGATAAAATCATTGAAAGGAACTTAAAAATACTAATCAGGTCTAAGGGCTAAAATCAAGACTCAATAGTATATGCAGCCTCACTATCTAGTTTAATTAGTAGGTTCTTAAATGGTCTAATCATAAAATCCCCTTCCCTCTCTGGTGGATATAAAGATCCTTCACCAAATAGCACTCCTTATCAAGTGATCTGGGCTTCCCTGGTGGCTTAGATGGTAAAGAATCTGCCTGAGACCCCGGTTCAATCCCTAGGTTGAGAAGATCCTCTGGAGATGTAATGGTAACCCACTACAATATTCTTGCCTGGAGAATCCCCATGGACAGAGCAGCTTGGGTGGGCTAAAGTTCATGGGGTTGCAAATAGTCGGATATGACTGAGTGATCCACACTTCCACTTTTCATCAAGGGGATTCAGTCCAATTTCTGCTTATCCCTGAGCAGGTGGGACTCAGTTTCCTCCAAGTCTATACAATTATTCAACCAAGCCAATCACATCTTCCTTAAAGAACCAGGGGGCACTCCAACTTTTTGATACTAAAATGCTGGCCTTGCAGAACTGTTTATTCTGTTCCTGAGTACAACCCTGATATGGCCTCTATATTTTAGGGAAATAAAGAACATCATGGCAGCCTTTTTTCACTGTGGTATTGTAGTATTGTTTATAATATTGCAAAGGGGAAGTCCGCACAAATGTTTAGCAACTGAGGAATGGTGGATATAGATGATTAAATATCTATAAATATAATAAAAATAATTAAACTTATCTTATGAAGATCTTTTGATGTAACAGGAAAACGTCTTTGTTAGGTAATTTATACCTATATACAAAATACATATGTAAACTACTTTACAATATGCTCCTAACATTTACTGTGTGTACCTGGGTATAAAGAAGAAAGGAAAGAAAGAGAGTGTCAATTGTCAGATTATGGCAGTTTTCATTTTTATCTTTATAGTTTTCACTGCTACTATAATTTACTGAGGATCTCTCTATCTATTCATCCATCCATCCAGCTATCTATATATACACGACACACATATACTCATTTCACATACACATACAAAGAAGAGAGTTGAAAACGATACATGTATTTAGAAGACCAGATGGGAGATTTGCCTTTTAGATTTCTAAGAGGAAAGAGAAATGAAAATCTTCATGAGGAGACGGGGAAAGATATATTCTCTATCTCTCATTAATATATTCTTTGAACAAATGAAGATACGTAGTATAAAAATTGTATGTGTACATACATGTACCCATGGTTTGTGACTTATTTTAACTTTCAAGAGACAATCTCATGTATTCAATGTTTGCTATGGATTAGCTCTACTTCTTCAAATATCTTGCAAATTCTTGGAAGTAGAATTGTTACCACAGGCTTTTTGCATATCTGCCTTATATCTAGGTTGAGGTTGAGTTTACATTCAACATGAGCTATTTACTTTTACAGTGGGAAAGTGAAAGATTTATTTTAATTCTACTTTCTGTAATCCTATATTATTTGGAAAATTTTTCAAGTAACAGTTATAAAAGGTAGCTACATTTTTGTTCCAGTATTTTTATTGACTATGGAATATATTCCATGGAACATGGGGGTATTTTTCTAAACTAATCTGCTGATTATAATTTGATATCTTCAAGAAAGACTAAACAAGATATATAGAACTATTATTAACATCTGAAGGTTCCATCTAGAGTCTGAATGCAACTATCTATCTAAATCACCTCTTTTTTAAATTTGTGGGTTTTCACTGTAAACACTCGTTAGTAAGAAAGAAAAACAAGAATGGTATCATTATTTGGTGGAATTGGTTATACTTTCAAATTATTTCAGAAGCAAAGGAAAAAATATGCAAGTGTACAGTGAACAATATAACTATGTTCATATCGTTCTAACTTAATTGAGATATTCATTTCCTTTCTTAGGATTTTACATGTATAATTTCTTTGGTTGCATATTGGGATAATATAATGACCCTAACCCTAACCTATGTAAATAAGGTCATTGTCACAAATGTAACCATTTCCATTAAAAAATTATTGAAATACAAACCAGAGTGAATATGAGGGTATGTATGTATGTATGCATGTATGTAAACTCTTTATCCTCTTTCAAATATGAAAACAAAATTCATTTAATACCTCTTCATATTGCCAGGATTTGAGAGTTCCATTGGTGAAGAGAAGAAAGTACAGTCTGATCAGCTAGTGTTTGCTTTAAAAGCTGTTCCTAAATACTTCTGCTCACCTTTCTAAAATTTTAGGCCAATAAAAATCCTTCCAATGAATTTTAGAGGGGAAGAGAGGCTTAGGGTAGAATCCCTGCATTACTGTCACAACTAGTCACTGATGTTCTTTAGGGACAAAGCAGGGATGTCTCCTCTCACTACTCTGCTCAGTATTATACCACAAATTTTAGAAAATGCAATAAAGACAAGAAATTTATACAAATTTATCCCCACTGGAATGGAAGAAGTAAAGCTGTCTTTATTTGTAGACAACATAATCTTGCTTGTAAGAAAACCCTAAGGATTCCACAAAAAAAACCTATCAGAACTAAAAACACTAGTGAGATTATAAACTAAAAGGTCAGTGTACAAAAATCAAATGCATTTTTATAAAATGGCAGTGCATAATACCAAACTGAAATTAAGAAAGTAATTCCATTCTTGGATACATGTGTATGTATGGCCGAGTCCTTTTGCTGTCCACCTGAAACTATCACTACATTGTTAATTGGCTATACTACAATACAAAATAAAAAGCTTAAAAAAAGGCAAAAAAAAAATATCATTGAATCTTATACTCACCATGAGTGAAACTTATAAGATGGAAATTATATCTCAATAAAGCTGTTAAAAAAAACAATTCCATTCTCAAGCACCAAGAAGAATGGAATAATTTGGAAGACATTAAACAAAGAAATTCTAGTTTTACACTGGAAACTATAAAACTATACTGAAAAATTAAAGGATACCTCAATAAAGGTAGAGATATTACACATACATGAATTAGAAGATTCAATGTTGTTAAGATAGCAATTCTTTTCAAATTGATCTATAGTTTCAATGTGACCCCTATCATAATCCAAGTAAGTTGATACTAAAAAAATGTGGAAATTAAAAGAATCTAGAGTAGTCATGAGAAACGCTGGGCTGGAAGAAGCACAAGCTGGAATCAAGATTGCCGGGAGAAATATCAATAGCCTCAGATATGCAGATGACACTACCCTTATGGCAGAAAGTGAAGAGGAACTCACTAAAAAGCCTCTTGATGAAAGTGAAAGAGGAGAGTGAAAAAGTTGGCTTAAAGCTCAACATTCAGAAAACGAAGACCATGGCATCCAGTCCCATCACTCCATGGGAAATAGATGGGAAACAGTGGAAACAGTGTCAGACTTTATTTTGGGGGGCTCCAAAATCACTGCAGATGGTGACTGCAGCCATGAAATTAAAAGACGCTTACTCCTTGGGAGGAAAGTTATGTCCAACCTAGATAGCATGTTCAAAAGCAGAGACATTACTTTGCCGACTAAGGTCCATCTAGTCAAGGCTATGGCTTTTCCTGTGGTCATGTATGGATGTGAGAGCTCAACTGTGAAGAAGGCTGAGCACCGAAGAACTGATGCTTTTGAACTGTGGTGTTGGAGAAGACTCTTGAGAGTCCCTTGGACTGCAAGGAGATCCAACCAGTCCATTCTGAAGGAGATCAGCACTGGGATTTCTTCGGAAGGAATGATGCTAAAGCTGAGGCTCCAGTACTTTGGCCACCTCATGCGAAGAGTTGACTCACTGGAAAAGACTCTGATGCTGGGAGGGATTCGGGGCAGGAGGAGAAGGGGACGACAGAGGATGAGATGGCTGGATGGCATCACGGACTCGATGGATGTGAGTCTGAGTGAACTCCGGGAGTTGGTGATGGACAGGGAGGCCTGGTGTGCTGCAATTCATGGGGTCGCAAAGAGTCGGACGTGACTGAGCGACTGAACTGAACTGAACTGAAGAGTAGCCAAAACATTTTTTTAAAAGTTGGAGTAATTATATTATTAGATTTCAAAACTTAATATGAAGCTACAGAGTAAGCAAAAGAGTGTAACAGTTAGGCATATAATAAAACAGAATAGAATTGAGATTCCAGAAATAAATTCTTGTATTAATGGTAGATTGATTTTTGATAAAGATACCAAGGCAATTCAATGGGGGTTTGTTTCTTTAACAAAAGGTGCTTATACAGTATTCATTAGTGGTTCAAAAAAATGAACTTGGATGTCAGCATCATACCATATACACAAATAGATACAAAATAGGTAACTGACCTGAATGTTTGAAGTATATAAACATAAGAGAAATTTTCTGGTATAAAACCTCTCAGAGAAAATCTTTTTGACCTCGGAATAGTTCTTAATACACTATCAGCAGCATGGTTCACAAACCAAAAATAACAATAAATTGAATTCTATTAAAATGTAAATTTTTTCTTTAAAATACACCCTTAAGAAAATAAAAAGACAAGACCAATGCTAGAAGGAAATAGATGCACTCCATGTTACTTATAAGAGACACATTCAAAATATATAAAAAACTCTTACAACTCTGTATGAAGACAAAGAATCCAAATGAATAATGGAAAAAAAGTCTTAATAAATATTTTACCAAAGAATATGTATGCTTTGACTTTAACCAACTAAAAATATGCTCATAGCTCAGTTGGTAAAGAATCTGCCTGTAATGCAAGAGAACCTGGTTTGATTCCTGGGTCGGGAAGATCTCCTGGAGAAGGGATAGGCTACCACTGCAGAATTCTTGAGCTTCCCGGGTGGCTCAGCTGGTAAAGAATCTGCCTGCAATGCAGGAGACCTGGGTTTGATTCCCGAGTTGGGAAGATCCCCTGGAGAAGGGAAAGGTTGCCCAATCCCGTACTCTGGTCTGGAGAATTCCATGGACTGTATAGCCCATTGGGTCGCAAAGAGCTGAACTGAGCAACTTTCACTCTCACTCTCATCATAGGTCATTAGGAAAATTTAAGTTAAAATTCACTATCATCCACACTCACCCCAAAAGACAGATAATACCAAGTGCTGGCAAAGGCATAGAGAAAGTAGAATCCTTAGACATTTTTGGTAAGAATAGAATATGGTACCTTCACCTTGGAAAACTATCTGGCAACTTCTTAAATAGTTAAAAAGAAACTCACCATGTAACTGAGCAATTCCATTTCTAGGACATCATACAAAAATATCATATGTCCAAAGTAAAACTTATGTGCAAATTTTTAGTGAAACTACGAAAAATCCAATGGATAAATAAATATAGAGAATTCAAACAATGGAGTACTTCTTAACAATAAAAAGAACAAACAACTGATACATGCTATAACATAGATAAACCTAAAAAGTACTTGGAATTGAAAGAAGTCAGACATCAAAACTGAAATCGTACAATTTAATTTATATGAAGAACCCAGAAAGGGTAGTCTCAGAGACAGAAAGTAAACTTCCTGCCTGTGACCGGAAGAGGAATGCTGGAAGTGGCTATGGCTATCAGACTCAAGGGAACTTTTTGCAGTGTGTGAAAAGTTCCAAAACAAGATTGTCGTGACAGTCACACAACTCCACAAATTTATAAAAGTCATTTATAACCTGCACATTCACGATATAAGTTATACCACAAACTTCCATCCATGGAACTTTCCAGGCAAGGGTACTGGAGTGGGTTGCCATTGTCTTCTCCAGGGGATCTTCCCGACCCAGGGATGGAACCCAGGTCTCCAGCATTGCAGGCAGATGCTTTACCATCTGAGCCACCAGGGAAGCCCCATACCACAATAAAGTTGTTAAAATAATAATTTTAAAAGGGCTATCCACATTTGGTATTCCTACCAACTCAGATCCAGTGAGATCTGTTACATCTGTTTCTTGTTTCTAAAAGCTTATAAAGGTGGTGGCCTAAAGAGGTACAGACAATGAGCCACTATATCCAGAGAAGACACTGCTATCTTTTGAAACTAACCATTCTTAATGTTCTTCACTATTACACTTTCTAATCCATCTTTCTAACCTTGCAGATGGAGCCAGTCCATTATGGAACTTTAATATAAGCAAATATCTTTTTTAAATTCAGAAGAATTTCTCTGACTTGTTTTGAACAGCTGTGTTTCTGAAGATGTTAAGATGGAGTTCTAAAAAAGAAACAGACTCACTTCTTGATTATTACCTTTTATCTTTTTTTCTGATAATTTCCAAGAGAAAATAACCTTCTTTTGATTGTACACTAAGGATAAGATTTTGTGTCAGGTTCACTTGCAATTATGTGAGATATAGAGAGCTGATCTTATTTTAAGGATGAGTGTACTCATTCTCAAAATTTAAATAAGTGATAGAGCTGAACTCCAATTCAGGACTTTTTGATTCTAAAATTCATGTCCTATTTTCTCCATTTCACTGCTTTGTGCTGGGATGACTGAAGGTTTTCAGAACCGTTGTACAGTTGTTGATCAGCATCTATATCTTTGAAGTTTACAGTCAAAATTAAATGATCTATTTGCTTAAAGTTATTGACCACTTAACAGAAGACTGTATTCATGTATTTTCCTCTGCATGCATCATAAAATAGTATAAAAAATGGTACACATGTGTATGTGTGCACACACCTATACATACATACAGATTCTATGAACAATAAAGTTTTGTAAATTCCCTGACTTTGTCTCAGTTGTTCCTTAAGTTTTACTACAGTTCAGTTCAGTCGCTCAGTCGTGTCCAACTCTTCGCAACCCCATGAACTGCAGCACGCCAGGCCTCCCTGTCCATCACCAACTCCCGGCATCCACCCAAACCCATGTCCATTGAGTTGGTGATGCCATTCAACCAACTCATCCTCTGTCGTCCCCGTCCCCTTCTCCTCCTGCCTTCAATCTTTCCCAGCATCAGGGTCTTTTCCAATGAGTCAGCTCGTTGCATCAGGTGGCCAAAGTATTGGCGTTTTATTCACATTTCAGATTCTCCTATTAAAGAGTGAATAACCTGTAGATCAAGGTCTTTGCTGGATTCATTCTAGTAACCCAGCAACTAATACAATATAAATCATACTACGGGTGTTCTATGAATAAATATTCATGAATAAAAATTTAAAATGTACTCAATATGAGTTTAAAAGCAGTTATAAAAGACAATTTATTGGAATAAGTTTTTGCATAGGAAGTAAAAAAGCTTAAAATTTTTTTTCACTTATTCTATAAAGATTCTTAGAGAAGTATTTCACAAACATTTTGGCCTCAAGGAGCCATTTATATTTTTAACATTACTGAGGACCTCAAAGAGCTTTCATTTATATCAGTTATAATTTTGCATATTTTCTATATTATAGACTAAAACTGAATTTATTTATTAATGAGTTTAAAGTATTAATAGACTCATTCCATGTTAAAACAAATCATTTTTTAAAAAATGCATTTTAAAAACAAAACATTTAAGAGAAAGGTGGCATTGTTTTACATTATTGCAAAAATGTTTGATATTGAATTAAATAGAAGACAGTTGAATTCTCTTATCTGCTCTGTATACAATCTGTTGGGATGTCACACATCATGTAATCTCTGAAAAACTCTATTGTATATTCACAGAAAAATGAGAGTGTAAAAGGTAAATGTTACCTTTAGCATTACTATGAAAATAATTTTGACCTTGAAAACCCCCTGAAACAATCTTGAGAATCCTGAGGGTTCTCAGCTTAACACTCTGACAGCCATACAGTAGAAAGAATTGAAAAAAATAAAACCACTTTCTATTTCTGTATGTTGTTAATATTTTGAAATTATTTTGCTTTCAATAAGTATCAATAGAAATATACTTTTCTCTGTGAAATGTCCATGTTTCATATAATTCTTATAAAATAATTTAAAGCTAGACACAGAATGGTCTATTAAAACACTATAAAAGATATATTTTATTTCTCCTTTCAATGAGCTTCTATAATGAAAATGAAAATCCACTAATGACATTTCCCCTCTGTTTGGGAGAGCAGAAATACTACATATTACTCTTTTCTCCTTCTTTGATTATATCCTCATCATGTTTTACAAAGGCAATTAAATTATTAGCTTAGATAGCTTTTTCCCTATTGACGAAGCCACTGGGCACTGCTGTTTTTCTTTAAACATGAGAGATAAACAGGAATTTAACTGTTAGGTAGTTAGAACAGGAAAAAGGAGTCCAGATTGGCAGTGGCTAAAAGACAAGGAAGGGAAAAGCTTGCAAAAACAGAACAAAGGAAGGTCTGAGGACCAGAGTGAGGACCTCAGGTAAAACAACATTACCCAGGAGTGCTGTTTGTTTTACCTGAGGTTCTCACTCCGGTCCTCAAACCCTCCTTTGTTCTATTTTCACGACCTTTTCCTTTCCTTGTCTTTTAGCCACCACCATTCTGGACTCCTTTTTCCTGTTCTAACTAACTAACATAACTATTTTCTATTATGCAAAGTTTCATACATATAAAAAAGTAGTGACAAGGCTGTAATAAAACCCACTGCAGTTAATCTTTCAGCTCCAAATTAATCAAATTATGTCAATTCTGTTCCATCTATTTCTTCACCACTTTCTACACAGCTAATCGTGAAGCAAATTCCACACAAGATATTGTTTCATCTGTAAATATTTTAGTATCTTCTCTAAAAGACATACTCCATTTTTTTCATGAAAATATTAACATAAAAATGACATGATAGCTAGAAAAACAGTATAATCTTAGGATCATCAAATATTTAGTCACTCAAACTAAGCTTTTGTAGACCAGCAAATAACAGAGATTAGCCAGGAGTGTAAATGCTCTATGCCAGGGTTTGTCTGCCACTAAAACTTCAAACTGCTAGATGTTGTTTGGCAAAAATTGCCATTTCTTGCTCTAACCCTGCATATACATTTTTTGTGTGTGAAACTGTTAGTGGCTCAGTCATGTCAGACTCTGCGACCCCAAGGACTATAGCCCACCAGGAACCTCTGTCCATTGGATTCTCCAGGCAAGAATACTGGAGTGGGTAGCAACTCCCTTCTTCAGGGGATTTTCCTGACCTAGGGATTGAACCTGGGTCTCCCACATTTAGGCAGATTCTTTACCATGTGAGCTACCAAGGAAGTCCCCTATACACGTATTTAAATCCCTTTGAAGCACTTAAGACTTATTTGAAGACAACACAAATTGTTCTAAAACATTTAGTTTAGAATGAGATCAGGCTGACATGACTGAAGCGACTTAGCAGCAGCAGACATCAGGGTAGTTTGGGAGACAAAGAAAATACATTCAATAGCAATGCAGGATAAATATAACAAGTATTTTTATTATTATTTTAGACAAATATTAAAATAAAAAGGGGCATGCATAGAGATAATATATTACTAGTATATAATTCAAAACTATAATTCTCTTTTCTCATTTAGCAAAGTTTATACGTAGAGGAAACAAATTTTCAGACTAGAATAACAATAACAAGTCAATAGCTCTGATTTCTATTATTCTTATATTTTAAAAGAAAAATTATAATTTTTCCTAATTGTAGTAAAAGAAAACAAACTTTTCCCCTAATCGTAGCAAAAGAAAATAAAATAAGTTGTGAAAGAAAATGATAAGGTTGAAGGGATAATTACTTTGACACAGAATATTCGTACAAATAGAAAACCTTGATATGGAGTCATAGTGATTTAGTAAAAATTGTTTGAAGATTTTCACTGAAAAAAATAATTTTGGCATTGCTAGAAAGTATTATGTTGTTTTGCTTTATGAGCTGGAGGGAACTGAGATAGTTTGCAGCAAGTAATTATTTCTACAAAAAGAGTCCCTGGATTTTAAGACTCACTCCTGGAATGTCCATCAGTACTTAAAATAGAGTTTGCATGTAATAAAATTATGAAAGTTTGAAATATCTGTCTCTGGCAGAAGAAAAACTATCCTGTCTTAAAAGGAAAATATTACACTCCTAATCAATTCATTCTCTATGAAAATAAACGGGAAAAATTGCTCAAATCAAAACCTGTTGCAAAACCGTAAGGTCTAAAATCTGCAAAGAACAACAGCAAGTACACTGAAGAAATACCACCTTTTGTCCTCTGTTATATCAGTCCTTAAAGCAAAAAAATTGTCTAACATATATGCTATGTTAGATATACCACTGACATACATTCATATGTATTGATGAATATTTTCTTTCGATACAGTGTCTATTTAACACAGAAAATGTACTTGAGTGAGAATACAAGTAATACGCATACTTTGAAAATTTATTAACTTTCATAAAATTTATACTTCTACTTCACATATATAAACAAGAGAACTTTTAATAATCTAAATGCAATCTGAGATTTGGATTAGATCCTTGACCGGAAAAAATATTAGTGGGTCAATGTGGAAACTCAAAATTTGGATAAGGCTTGTAGATATTTAATACCATCATATTAATGTTGATTTCTAGTTTTGATCACTTTTTGTGGTTAGATGTTAACATTAGTGAAACTGGGTTAAGAGTGGGCAAAAGAACTGATCATTCTATTTTCTGAGAGCCCAAAATTTTTTCAAAATAAAAGTTTAAATTTTCTGTCACATGGTTAATTTAAAGAAGAACACAAACAAATAAACAAAAACTGAGCAAAACTGATAATGTTCAAATTTACAAGGTATAGGGAATTTATTCCTAAGTAAAATTCAAGTTAGTTTCCGTGTAAGAATGTTTTATGGTTCTATGACCATATTACTCAACAGTGCAATAATTATGGAGCATTTACTGTTATGTACATCAAAAATAAAGATACAGAATGATCTAAATATAAATCATTTAGTAATGTATCATATTAATAATTATGGCATTATTTTTTTATACTTAAATATATAGCCTGATTATTTTTTGAAAATTTCCAATAGACAGTTTTTGACAGAAAAATGCATTTTCTTAAATTTAATGTCACCTAAACAAATTCAAATACATATCTCAACCAGATATTGAAGTAAAAAGAACCAGATTATTTGATTTCTTTTACCTGAAACCGTGTGATCCTTAGAGTCTCTTGTTATTTTTATCCTTGCATGTGGAAAGATGTAGTGAACAGTTTTCCCATCCATCTGTATAATCTAAGATATACATAAGATATGGTGAAAAGGCAATGTTAAAGACATTTAAAGGACAATATACATAATTCTCTTTTTTCATACTACGGTGATTCAACCAACGAAAACAGAAGATTCTCAAATGA
Organism: Ovis aries; assembly: GCF_016772045.2. Classification (NCBI taxonomy): domain Eukaryota; kingdom Metazoa; phylum Chordata; class Mammalia; order Artiodactyla; family Bovidae; genus Ovis; species Ovis aries. Next base: position 39,113,718 of record NC_056057.1, on the reverse strand, counting down.
TGACAATTTTAAGCATTTAATACTACATAATGATATATTGTTTTCTGCGTTTATTATAGTCTTCACATTTATAACCAGTTTCTCTTGCAAACTGATTTGTTGGGTTTGGAAAATCAATAAGCATATGTTAACACATAAGGATATCTATTACTATGGTAATACATAGAGAATGTCCATGGAATTGACCTCTGCTGATTTTGTTTTTGGACAGCCTAGAAATAGAGAGGCATTTTAAATTTTCAGCCATCAAGCTTAAAGGGAGAAAAGACAAAGATCCTCCTACTCTGCATCTCTATCACTTTACCAGGAATGCATATTCATGTTATGTTGATATCATTGTGGAATTCTGCTTCTGCTGCGCACATTTGTCAGAAGTTTTAGGATACACCTGATGCTGAGACTACTTCTGTATAAATAAATAAAATCTTGGCTCATTTTAATATTTTCTGAAGCCTTCTTTGTATGCAAAGGCATTATTTCTCATTTAATTCTGACACTCCTTCAATTAGAAGAAACAACATTCAATGCCTTTATTACAAGTCTAGGATTTCTATTCTCATTAACTGAGACTTGAACATGAGAATACTATAGACTGTGTTATCGGTGTTTCCACCTGACAGAATGAGATTTCTGAAACAAAGGAAATTAGCAAATGCAAACTTCTGCCGTATATTTTATGGAATTTGGCTTTCAAAAGAGATTTGTGAAATAATGAAAGACAAATAGTAAAACCTTTATAAAACTATATTAATAGGATTTTAATAGTATGAAATTTTGTATCCATCACTTCCAGAGAATTTTTAACTATAATTAGATTAAACAAGGTTTAGTAAAGAGACATTTAATACTACCCATTTCAGAATGCGTTTAGGTAGTGTTTGGGTTTACTAAGATAATACATTAACTAGAATTAAAAGGGTGTTCCTTTTGTGAAGAAAAATTCTCTGGAATATTCATGTTATTTTAATGTGCCTCTGAAAATTCATCTTTAAAATTGCTAGAATTGTGGATTTTAAAAGAAAAATGCACTGAAAAATGCAAACAATGCCAGCCTTTAGGTTTTATTCTCTTTAGGAAAGAATAAGCTTAATCAGGCCTCTGATGAACAAAAAATTGTCCCTAGACAACAGCAGAATCCTGTCAAGTCCAAAAATCTTATACGAATTCTGCAAAGTAAAATTAAAATATTATTTGCATGATTATAAAAATATCATGGTCCATATAATCAATCCAGATAATTCATACTATTAATAACAATGGCTTTGTAAACCATTGTGAATCCTGTATATGTTAATGACAAAAGAGTGTGCATTTTCCTTTTTTCTTCCTTACTCTACCCTCTTCTGTCTCACTCTCTTTTACTTTCTCTCCTGGACTCCTTACTTTCCCTCCCTTCATCTTCTCTCCTTCTTCTACTTTCCTTCATCCTCTCCTTTCTTCCTCTTCTATCTGCATTAAAAATCTTCATTTTAAACTATGTGAACTGAAAATCTTAGAACTATTAGATATAACTCAAATTTGCTTTGTTACTATAGATAATTCATTAACATTACGTATATTGTGGTGCAATCTCAAAATCAATAGAATGATCTTGGTTCGTTTCCAAGGCAAACCATTCTGCATCTCAGTAATCCAAGTCTATGCCCCAACCACTAATGCTGAAGAAGCTGAAGTCAAATGGTTCTATGAAGACCTATAAGAACTTCTAGAACTAACACCAAAAAAGATATCCTTTTCATCACAGGGGATTGGAATGCAAAAGCAGGAAGTAGAGAGATACCTGGAGTAACAGGCAAGTTTGGCTTTGGAGTACAGAATGAAGCTGGACAAAGGCTAACAGAGTTTAGCCAAGAGAATACACTGGTCATAGCAAAACACCTCTTCCATCAACACAAGAGACGATTCTACACATGGACATCACCAGATGGTCAATACCGAAATCAGACTGATTATATTCTTTGCAGCCAAAGATGGAGAAGTTCTATACAGTCAGCAAAAATAAGACCTGGAGCTGACTGTGGCTCAGATCATGACCTGCTTATTGAAAAATTAAGACTGAAATTGAAGAAACTAGGGAAAGCCATTAGACCATTTAGGTATGACCTAAATCAAATCCCTTATGATCATACAGTGGAGGTGATAAAGAGATTCGAAGGATTAGATCTTGCAGACAGAGTGCCTGAAGAACTATGGATGGAGGTTCATAACATAGTACAGGAGGTGGTGAAAAAAATCCATCCCCAAGAAAAAGAAATGCAAGAAGGCAAAGAGGTTGTCTGAAAAGGATTTATACCTGAGAAATGAGAAGTGAAAGGCAAAGGAGAAAGGGAAAGATGTACCCAACTTACAAGTATTTCAAAAGAAATTATGTTCATGAACTGGCCCTTTTTATTTATGAAACAGCAACTCTTGTGTTAACGTATCTTTTAGTTTTACAGACATTTATTCTTTCCCTTATTTACATACCTTGTATGCCAGATGTAGCAGACAGAGTATCAAGCCCTGTGTTATGCACAGAATAGACACCATGGTGGATGGTATAGGGAGCGCTTGCTCTCTAAAAGTTCACAGCCCAAGACACAATGCATGGAGGGCTACTATAGCACAAAGTAGGAACATTTGTGGGGAGATGGTGGTGGTAATGTCAGAGAAGGCTTTTTGCAAGATGAGGCATGCGCATGGAGCCCTGAGTGATGAACAGCGTTAAGTCAAGAGAAAAGAGGAGGAAGAATGTTCGGGAAGAGGAAACAAGACATTCAAAAGCCCAGAATAAAGAAAGAGTGACTCTTTCAAAGGAGCCCAAGGTACCTCAGTATAGCAGTCACGTGGGAAGTGCACAAGGCTCGGGCATTAGTGCAGAATGAACGCATTTTGTCCTAGTAGAGAAATTTTGACCTTTGCAATGATGCTGTGAATGGTATTAGTTCTATTTATTGATGGAGTGATTGAGGAAAAAAAGAAAGAGGTCAGGTGGTCTCTTCAATTCACAAAGCAGAGTTGAATTCCTACTGAATAGTGCGGAGGTTAAACACGCAAAAAGAAACACATAGAGATTTGCAGATTTGGCTTTATAATTCAAATGATTTTGAGTCTAAAGTCAGAAATATTCTGCTATCTCTCTAACCTATGTTTTATGTTAAATAATTTTTAAAGCAGATACATTATTGTTTATATGTTTTGTCTAACATATAAGCAAAAAAACTATGCAATACTCAAAACTGAAAAACATGTAGAATTATAAACTAATAAAACAATCATCCATATAATCATCACACAAAGAAAGAAAGGGAGCATTCATAATTTCTTTTGAAATATTTGTAAACAGAGAAGAACCCTTTTTCTGGGCAGCATACAAGTGATAGTTCTGTCAATGGAGAATTATCCAAAGACTATGATGTGCCTTGGGGAGAGGAACAGGGCAATTAATTGACATGAGTCCTATCCTCTGGCCTTGTCCCTATTTTTATCTGGCAGAAGCAACACTTACCCTAAATAAATGACTAAAACAAGAATGATACTTTGTTATTCTTTCTATACCAAAATATAATTTTGATAGGAATAGAGTATTTGAAGATAAATATTAAGACAAAAAAGCATGAACTTCATTTAAATGTAATCAAAACATGTCATCTCCTATGTAGCTTTCACATAGAGATATTTATAAAGAAAAATAAATTACTGACGCAAAAGTCAGTATATTCACTACTTATTTGAGAGAGGTTGAAAATTACAATCTCAAAAGGGGAAAATTACAATCTAAAAAATTTCAATCCCCTTTGTAGATTTCAAGGGGAAGAAAACACTCCCTTTCCTTGTGTGGTGGTTATATGGCTGTTTGTTTTATGATTAATTTATAATTCTACATGTTTTTAAGTTTTGAGTATTGCATAGTTTTTTGCTTATATGTTAAAAGGGTTTCCCTCAATTGGCAAAGAATGCACCTGCAGTGCAGGAGACCTTGGTTCAATTCTTGGGTTGGGAAGATCCTCTGTAGAAGGGACAGGCTACCCATTCCAGTATTCTTGGGTTTCCCTTGTGGCTTTCTGGTGAAGAATCTGCCTGCAATGCGGGAGACCTGGGTTTGATTCCTGGGTTGAAACAATCCCCTGGAGAAGGGAAAGGTTACCCATTCTAGTATTCTGGCCTGGAGAATTCTATGGAATGTATAGTCCATTGTGTCGCAAAGAGTTGGACACAACTGAGCAACTTTCACTTCACAGCTTAGATAACAAAATATAAATGTGAAAATAACTTTTAGCAATGAGATACACATTAAATTTACAAGGAGTGTTACATTTTCTATGTTATTAAACAAAGAAAAATTCATTAAATCATTCTCAAATATAGTCTGTCTTTAATTTTGGTATTATATTGCTCTATACTTATAAATTCAAATATGATGTGTTCTGTCTTCAGTGAATCAAATCATAAATTCTGTAGATGTTAGTAACAGATAATTATGAACAAAAAAGTCATTAGGAATATTTATGTGTCATTTACATATAATAAGATAGAATTCTAGAATATAATTTTGGGGGATGGACACTGATTATTTTAAAATATATCCTGCAGAATATTAGTTGGATAAATTAGGTGGACAAGACTACTCTGATTTGATACTCAGAAGTGTTGGGAAATAACTGTATGAAAGTTATTATGTTTTTAGCTCCTCAGTTTTTGTATTTCATCTTATCAGGATTCCTTGAAAGGATCTGTATTTTCATTATCTTGATCTTGGTTTGTGCAAAATACTAAACTCTCAGAGAAACAAACAAGATGAGAAAGGCACAACAAATAAGTCATTACAGAGAGATTCCTATAATAAAAAATAATCCAAGGAAGTTATTTTCAGCTGACAAATTGACTATTTTTGTAATTGTAAATAAGAGATAAACTAAAAGTTTTAAACACATTCGGAATGATTCTAATTTTTAAATTTTCTCATTTCCTAGCTAGATCTATTCTAGATCTAGAATATTCACAATAAACAGAGGATAACAGATTTCTATAAAGTATGAGAATGTCTAGAAGAGCACAAGAAAATTGAGAAAATATTTTATCAGTTAGAAATTTGTCTAAAAAAAACCTGAAATTGCTTAGGAAAAAATCAAATCTATAACCATAGATCCTATCTTTTAGACAGCACTTTTACATGCAAAAGTCTTGTTTTCTTTTATCCCTTAACATGGCAAATACTGAATTATATTATAGTAAATTCATATGGTTCTTTTTTGTTGTTTGAAATATAGTTGTCAGCTTATCAATTAATCATTAATCAGACAGGATGATAAAAGAATTAATGTACTTGATATAAGTAACTATCTCTTCTGTGAGTATCTTAATGATCATAATGAATACAAATAGCTGCAAATACCTGATCCATTAAGGCAACTGATTTAAGGCTTGTGACCTACCAGAGGAATCTCCCTCAGGTTATCCAACTGTTAATTTCCCTAGTATCTATCAAGGTTCAATTTAAACATCATCTCTTTTGTTCTAAAGTGAATAAGATCATGAGTTATGATATTATATTCATGTAATAGTTAATAGTATCCCTTAGTTTTTTTTTTAACCTATAGATATCAACTAATAAAATCTACTTTATGAAAGTTGTTCTGAATATAAAATCCAATAATGAATGTAAAAGACTTCCATATAACACTTCCATATAACATCAGTTCCCTTATTCCCAGGTGAAACCTTCTCTGTTCCCAGCTGCCTGGTTTGGTCACCTTCTTATTTGCTATTTCTTGACAGCTGGGCATATTCTAATGGAAAGCCCTGAAACTACCCAAGTCTATTTTATCCTATATTCTGTAAACTCTTCAGGACATTCATGTATTTTCTCTGCATGGCAGTGTTGGGTATGCTGTATGGCTTAATTATCTGTTAGAGGCAAAAAATCACTTAAATTGCTTGGTAAGAAGCATCACAGTGATGCTTCAATGTCAATCAGTCATGGCTGATGAAATAAGGCAATTACCACCTTAATATACTGGAAAAAAATCATTTGTGAGCTTGATTAATCAAAGTCCTGTGTATTTTGGGATAACTGAGACCATTCTAGGGTGAAATGAGTCTCTTTTTTTGAGAAATCTAAAAGACATTGTTTAATATAGCACTTACTTGCTCTTGGTGTTGACTGAGTGGTCTAGAGTGGACCAATCTTTCTGGCAGTTTTCGATCTAGACCATGTCCATTTTCCAAACGAGACTCCCTGGGTTTGTCAAACCAATCTGTTTCTTCACGACGGAGGTGATAGGCTTTGGAGACCAAGGAAATATCAAACATTGCAACTCCAACTAATACAGATGACAGAGGGCAGTAGATGATCTGCAGTACCAACATGCTTTTGGGCTTATTAAGCATTCATGCATTTCAAACACAATTCCCAGTGGGATCAGAAATATCATCTCCTGCATTATGTTAAAAATTCTGTATGAGGGAATAACCTAGAAAAAAACCCATGTGCTACCTGTCAACTTTTCAGAGCAAAGTAAGACAAAAGTAACATTTAAATCAGGTGAAAAAATAACTTTAGATAGTGATTGGATAAATAAATGAACAACTGAATATTTCTCAAAAGTCGTTCTATTCAACCTCAGTCCATCATTCCACCTCCTCACTTCTCCCCACTATATATCACCAAAATCTAAGGAAAACACATTTCTTGGATACAGAAGATTCAATTATTTTTCCACTATCATACCAACCCAGGACCAATATGTGGCTGCTAGACTTGGGGATCAATTGAGCATCTTTTGAAAACATGATACATCTATTACATTCATAACTAGATGAAAATATTTATTTTTAGGAGGATCCTAGGTATCAGTGCTAGGAACATGTGTGCCATAATCATCTGGTAGCCTAATTTTAAAAATATTTCTATTAGAATTTTTCATTAAAAATTAAACAATTATTTTCGGTGGGATCATAGATCTAGGAATTAAAGAGTTGGTAGGCTGCTTTCTGTACTTACAATGTGACAAAGCTTAACACCTTAAAATACTTTTTTGAAAATATAACTATATTTGAGGATATAACTACTATTTAAAATTTTTTATCTTATTAAATTCTTAATACTTTCAAAGACATTTTAAAGTTCTTATCTAGTGATCCCAAATCATTATTTACCTATTATATAGAATTTGACTTTATAGTAAGTTTTATGCATTGTAAAAGGATCCCTAATTAATAGTCTCTGGAAGTACACTGTTACTTCCTAAATGGCAGATGGAGCACCTCTTCTCAAGTATTATCCTGAAAGATCTGTTGATGATGCTATCAATCTACATCTTGAAACTCTGGTTTCGATAATGCCATACTATTGAGTATTCCTCTCTATCTCATTACAGTTCTCTTTCTGCCTGCATCACTGACTTCTCTTCCACTACTTTCTCTGAAGACTTTTTCCCAAGCAATTTCCATTAGTTCTTTATTGGCAGGGCTGGCAAAACCACAGCATATACAGCATTACTCACCTCTACACCTCCCGTGATCTTGGTCAATGCCTCTGATTAACCACAGAACTTTCTCTCAATAAACACAGAATGATAGACAATGTGTCTTGGATTTGAGGCAATACAATGGTACATACCTGGTTTCTGGTTGTATATGTACTTGTCTGATCTCCCCTATTAAGACTCTAAGCTGCTTGAAGATAAGCCTCATGTCTTCTGTTTTTTTTGTTCTCCCTCAATACTAAAAACATTGCCTTGTAAATGCCACAATATTCATAAAGTATTTGGGAAATGAATGATATATAGGAAAATTAGTCGTCAACTAAAGAAAGTTGAATATCCTAATTATGATAAGCACATTTTAAAATAAATGTCAAATGAACCTCATTAACAGTTACACATTCTTTTCTCACAATCTATTCAGTATTAACTATGGTTTTTCATAGTTCTCCCTCGACACCAAGTGATTACATTTATGAAAGAATTATTCAATATAATTTCGATAAGTAAACAAAACAAATCCATTATTTAATCATTAGTCTCTAAAACTTATTAGAAGATCACGAAACATACTAATATTTTATTTTTATATATTTTAACAACATTTCTCATAAAAATAGTCTATACTGATTTTAATAAATGACTACCTTGGATACTGTACCTGATATCACTTGAATATATACTTTGCTAATTGCATTTAAAATATGAATCTTCTAAAATGTTTCCTTGGCTGTGTCTATACAAATAAGGCAGAATTTCAACTTGATATACATTTTGTCAATTTATTTCCAATACTGATGACATACTTTGTCTGTTATGTTTATAACTCTATATGTAACTAAGTTAGGATAGCTACCATGCTTTGCATAGGAATTTTTCAATCAAGAGAAACTAGATTAAGTAAGTCTTCTCTTAAATCTAATTCTATATTCACCGTTTATAGCAAGTTGGTGTGTACTAGGTTGCTTCAGTCGTGTCCGAATCTTTGCAACCCTATGGATTGTAGCCTGCCAGGCTACTGTGTCCATGGGATTCTCCAGGCAAGAATACCCGAATGGGGTTCCATGCCCCTCTCCAGGGGATTTTCCCATTCCAGGGATTGAACCCAAGTCTCTTCCATCTCCTGAATTGACAGATGAGTTCTTAACCACTAGGGTCACCTGGGAAGCCCAAGCAAGTTGGACATAAAAGTTTATAATTACAATTGTCTGATCTGCCATGGTAGATCCAAACTTTAAAAACTATATTTTACAATAATAACAACATTTTCCAAATTAAGTAATTCACTGAAGATTAGCATCCCCTTGTTTTAGGCTACTGATATTTTCTTCTCTTAAATGTAAAATGCAAGTAAGCTGTTTTGGGGTCCAATTCTATTCTGTACAAAATATTCCTTGGAATTTTTTTAAGACTGTATGTACTGATGCATTTTTTTTAAACATGAGTATATTTTAAAAGAATATTTTCAATGATTATTTGTGGTTGCAGAAATATAACAATTGTTTCTAGTTTAGTTTTTCTCCAATCTACTCTAGTCTTAACCAGGAATAAATATTAAGTTGTAGAGTTTAGGCTGATGGTCATAACTATTAAGCAACATGAATTGTGCCTACCTCAAGTCACATTCTGCTTTAAAAGCTGTAACAAATACAGATGAATTAAAAAGAAAAAAAATTATATCTACCTAGATTTTACCTCAAATGAGGTATTTCAAAATTACCTGGAGTCATATAGAATACATCTGAAATATATATTGTTGTCTATAACCAAGAGTTTAACTGAATTCAGAGAAAGCACACAATAAATCTGAATAAATCTGAAATCAGTTAAATTTGCTTTGTTTACATGATATTAAGTAGCCCGTTGGAGTGTTATATATTTCAAGGTTGTTTTAGTATCACTCAAACATAGATATAGTACATATGTGGCAAAATTTATTTTAAAAATCTCTAATACTTCATGAGTTTATACTGTCATAAGTTATGTGATCGGGAAAATATTTTATACTCTTTTTCTTAATTACTCATGGATCCCAAGATTAAAAAAAAAAACAAACAACAGAGCACTGTTCACCAGAAGAAAAAGTAATACGTTTATGAGATACAAACACAAAGAAAATACAGAACATTTGAAAACACATCACTACAATTCACACAGATAATATTACATATAAAATTCAATTTGTTATAGTTTTCTTTGTATAATTATGTATCAACATGATTTACATTTCTTATCTGCTTAATTTAAAAATAACACTTTAACTCAATTTAACTTCATGTAAGTTTCATTTTGTTTCCTTCTCTGGTGTTATCTTTACACATTTCTTAATTTTGGGTGCTGCATGATGTCTCATCCAAATTAGTTTAAATAGTTTGCTGGAGATTAGCATGCTTTTTTAAAATCTGATCTTTCCAATACTTAACAAATGTTTTTGATAAGTATTTTTTGATGTGTTTTGATATTTTATCAAAACAATTTTCTCATAGTCTTTGATAACTATGAGTACATATCATCCAAATATATAAATGAGAAAAATTTGGTTATTTTTACATGGTTGTATGTAAATAATTCTCATATTTCAGAATATCTAGAAACATCTGAATGTCTGGCACCACGGTGGCAAAATCTATGATAAATAAATGAATTTGTCAAATTCTCTTCAGATAAATGTACATTATACACACAAAGCCTTTGGTGTTTAGTTATATGATTGACCTATTAATTTTTATTTTGCTATTTTACAGATAGTATTATTGAAGAGCCTTTCTATTCTTCTGTAGAAGTCACTATATATCTATATATTTATATACATATATAACGTGTGTTAAATGTGGACTGTGAAAAAAAGAAGAGTTTCCATATAACTCTTACTTAACTATGATGGTTGATTCAAACAACTGGCTAAAGTAAAAAAAAAAATAGTGTTTTATTTAATTGGCTAATTATCAATAAAAAATGGTCAATCCAACAGCTCATAGAGAATAAAACAAATAAAGTAACTGGTCTATTGGAATTTCACTAGGAAAAGCAGTCTCTTCTCCTTCAGATCCAGTGATTACTTTTGTCCTGATCTAACCTACATTTAAACTTCTAATATCATCTTGATGTCGAGATACAGAAGAAAGAAAATCCTTTTCGTGAAAATATATTTTCCTGCAAGCCCCCAGAGAAAATGTTAGATTTAAAAGAAGAGATGTTAGCTTAGAGCTTTTCCATCTCCAAATTCATGAAGTAATACATTTTTATTGGATGAGAAATATTTTATTTTTAGGAGTCAAGCCACACATATTCAAATGTAAACCATAGATGGAGAAGGAAAAAAAAAAGAACCAAGAGTAATAAGTCCTCTTGGCATGGGAAAAATGCCACATTTCTGTACTTCTTCAGTCTTGTCCTCTAATTTAGACTTGGCCAGGTCATTTTCTAAAATCCTTTTGGTTCTATATGATTTAATAAAAATCACCATAAAGTTTTTAGTTAAGTATGTACTTGCGATATATCACTTGTTCTATATGAAAAACTAGTAAAACTATTTAGTGCAAAAAAAGAAAAAGAAAAGAAATAATGCAAAAAAGAAACCCATGGAAAAGGCTAACTGAACACACAAGGAAAGCTTCAGCTCAGATACCTAAATTCACAAAAGCAGTGTACAAAGCTCAAGTTTTAAGATCTAAACAGTGCTTCATACATATTGACCAGCGTATGGATAATACTGTTGTTTACTGTCAATATCATATTAGGTACTAAGGTTTTAGTATGTAATACAAAATGTACAATGTACAATGCTTGTCAACTATGGCATTCACAATGAAAGAGAAATTAAAATACAAGCCTTTTATTTAAGTAGATTATAAAACTGTACATTACGCTAACATTAGGGACTCACCTGAACGTTCTCAAGAAGAGAACATTCTCTGAATTAACAAACACTGATCTCACAAATGATAAATAATTTTCTACTACAAAGTCTAGTGGAATAGTCAATGGCTCAAAACCTTAATCATTGCACAAACTGAAAGAAACTAATCACTTTAAAAATAACTTTTGAAAACAAAAGAAACATACAACAAAAAACTTTCCAACTATAGATTTAAAGGATGACCATATTTTATTGACACAATTATTTGATAATGGTTTTGGAAAAGTAGACACCACACAAATCAAACAATCAAGAAACAACGATAAAAGGATAAACTAAAAAGAAATAAAGAGCATGCTACGAAATCTATACACAAGATAGAATTTCCATTTATAAGAAATAAAACTGAAGTAAACATGCAAAAGACACACCAAGAAAAACAGAATACATTCTTGGAGAAGGAAAATTAAACATGCAGAAAAGTAAGAGTTTGAGTTTTGAGAGTAGCAAGGTAGTGTGAGGCCCAATTTACCTTCACTGTCTGACATGGCATGCTGGAAGTCATCCATGATGAATGCTATGTCACGGTCATAGCCTCGAGTCCGTGATTCTTCTCTCATGTGTTGCTGAACTTCAGGCAAAGAGTGACTCGATCCAAACTGGTCCCTGGTGTCTGCAGATATCGGTGGCAGGGGTCCAGCAGCAGCCCTGGCCATTCCCATTGGCTGTCCAACAGGACTGAGTGGACTTTCCTCTTCAGAATTCTGGGCCACAATTGGTATTCTTCCTCTACTTTGGCTAATAGGCAAGCTAGTAGGCTTAGATCTCCCAGAAGGTGATGCATGACCAAAGGAAACATCTAGAGCTTCAGCGTCTTGAGCTTTCAGTCTTAGAGAAGAGCTGGAAGAATCTCTTTTAATTGATAAATCTAGCCCGTAGACAGAGGAAGGTCTGGAAGAAGGTCTGGACCTGCTGCCACTGCTGTATGGCTTATCTGCTTCATCCTGCAGAGCTGATCGTATGGTATTTCCTAAGGTGCCCAGAGATGATCCCATAAATTTTTGTTGGTCTGTAATATTTTTTCTGAGGCCAAAAGTAATATCATCTTGAAGAAGCCTTGCCCTGGAAGAAATGCCACCAATAGATGAAGTGCTTGAAGTCATATAGCTCGAATAATCAGGTTCAAGGTCTCTACTTTCTTGAATAGGTGAGAATTTTGACATTTTAGGGTCAATTAGTGATTTCTTATGCTTTGACTGCTTTTGATAAAGTATAGCAGCTGGTAGTTGTTTTGCTGCTTGTTTTTCAAGTGTGAGTCTACTAATGCTGTACTTCTCAGATTTTGGAAAATGTCTGTAACTAGTGTCGGCGTGGTAATAATGGGAAAGACCAGCAAGGTGATCTAAGCTCTCGGCTCCTCTACGGAATTCTTGTTTAATCTGTTGTTTCAGAAGCTTTAACTCATAAGGATCCTCCATTGGGTCCTCCTCTGCTTTCACGTAACTATGCAATCTGGACGAAGTCTGCAGAGGTGCTAGGAAATCTGTCACTTCTTGAGACCTACGTGTCTCAGTGGTTCGGAGAAGACGATCTGTTTTTGACAGATCTTTTTCATGAAGGCTAAATGCAGTGCTTAGAGCCGCTGTTCCTTTGGTAATCTCACCAATGTCATCAATTAAGACATAATTTCGTGAAGTATGATGGTCAATATCTGCATAGAAAGAATCTGCAGATATGCTTGATATTGGACTGCTTGCCATGCTACTTCTTTCCTCCAATCCTATTCTCAAATCTAAGCTGTTGTACTTACTACCGAGATGGGAAACAGCATATGTATTATCAGTGGAAACAGGTGCTATCATCAGGGGTTGGTTGCGAATCACCTCATAGTTTGAAGTTATCTTGGGCTCCATATATAATGCAGTTTGCCGTGGCTTTTGTTGTATCACCATCATCTGTGATGGTAACTGATAAGAAGGTTGTGGGGTTGGTGTAGGTTGAGCCTGAGGTGTGAAAGACATTGTTGCCACAGCTTGGAAGGTTGGCTGAGTCTGATAAGGTGAAACTTCCTGATGGTACAGAGTCTGTTGCTGGAAGTGGGATTGCTGGGTGTATGGGGTGGGTGCTTGAGTAGGAAGAGCAGGGGAAGAGTATTGGTACTGGGTATAAGGACTCGTAGGAGGGACTAGCTGAGATTCTGTTTGGGTTTGTGGTGGAATAAACTGGTTGAATTCAGTTTGGGGAGCAGTTCTTGGTCGCTCGATGCCGTGCTGACTTTCAATTCGGGTTGGTCTGGCGCTGCTGACCTCACTGTCGGACATGTAATCACGATCCTCAGCTACTCCCTGGAGATAGGCTCTCTCTCTCTTTTCTCTCTCCTTTAATAAGGCCTCTTTCCTCCTGTTAATCCCCATTTCTAGGTACCGTAACTTAGCATCAATCTCCTTTTCTTCCTCATCAAGTTCTGCTTGTTTCTTCCTAAGCTTGGCAGATTCCCTCTCCACAAGATCAAGCTCTCTGTCTATATCCTGGAGAATCTTGGCTCGGGCCATCGTATTGGTTCGGCAGATCCTTCTCCTGGAGACTGTGCCCATTGCGCTAAAGGCTGACTGGGTTCCTGTGGAGGTCTCTTCAGGTGGTGGGTTTGGCAAAGTTCTCTTCACTTTTTTCTGAGTGCCAGAGGTTGCTGTGGTTTGAGAACCTTTTGCCTAAAATTAAGTAAATAAAATACAATACTTTACTATCAAGGAAAAAGTTAAAGGTCAAAAAACCCATAATTTACATTTAAATAAAGATGATTTCATATATGGTTTAGCTTTGAGCACATAATAAAATTGTACCTATAATTTCAAGTATCAGTCACAAACAGTTAACTGAGAAATAATTTTCCCCTTAGTAAACTGTTACATATTATTACAACTTACATAACATTAGAAATGATTTTTGAAATCAGGCACAAAGTGCATTGCTAGGCAGGCTTATATTTTAGTTAGACTTTTGGAAGAACTCTAAAAACTAATTTTTCATCATATTTAATACACATATTATTACTTACTGAAGGTATGCCCAGAGTATTTGTGTTAACTATCTAAAATTTAAGTTAGATTAGTTGAAGATACTCATTGTCAAGAGAATTGTTTGCTTCCGTCTCACCATTCCTCTTTCATCCCCTGAAGTGTCTGTCAGTCCTAAACCAATCATGAAATGTTTTGAAATGAAATCCTCTCATTCTCTACTATCTCCCCCGCCCCCCAAAAGAGTTACCTGAATAATTTCCTATTTACTCTTTCAATATTTTTGTAACAATGTGCATCTATTTTTTTTTCAATGTTGCTATTCTTTGGTGATTTTAGCTTCTTATTAATATGCTTTAGTAAATATCACATGAAGCAAAAGGAAATGACCACAAACAGTACAAAAATTCATTGAGGGTTTTCTGGGAGGCTCAATGGTAAAGAATGTCCCGGCCAATGAAGGAGACACAGGTTCAATCCCTGGTCTGGGAAGAGCAGCTAAGCCATGCACTACAACTACTGAGCCTGTGTTCTGAACCCGGGACCTCAACTACTGAGCGCCTGTGCCCTAGAGCCCGTGCTCTACAATAAGAGAAACTGCCTACATGAGGAGAGTGCACACTACAACCAGAGAAAAGCCTGAGCAGCAAAGAGATCCAGCATAGCCAATAAATAAATAAAATTATTAAAAAAACACGCTGAAATCTTTAAAAAATATCAGAGAAAGCATATAGGTAAACTGTCAGCTATTTTCCATTTTATTTGGTTAATCTGTCATAACTTGCATACTAAGAATCACTGTGGTCTTGAGAATCATTTAATTTCAGAATATCGGAAGACATGAGATCATTTTGAGTATAATTAAAATAAACTGATACACTCAAAGCTACCCAAGCATTTAGTAGCATATTCCCCCAACTAGATCTCAGGTTTTCTGCCTTCTAGTTGCATATCCTTTACAAAATTCTTCTTTTTTTTTTCCTTTTTTTGTACTAATAAGCCAAACATCTTAATTCTTCCCTTTCACCCAATCACCAAGTATTATAAACCAAAAAACATATATATTCATTCAAGACCTACACTTCGACTGTCTTTTTACAATTTCCAAATTTATTTCCTTAAGTGTTTTAAAATCTGTTCTCCGTTGTCATTTTTTTTTCTTCTCCACTTCTCTACCCTCATTGTTTAACAGAAGCAATATTCAGAAGCAATATCATAAAGGTCAATTAAGGTTTAAATGTATTTCTGAAATTTAAAATATTTGAATGAAATTCACAATTACTAAAATCATAAGTCTTTCAAGTATGGTTTTTGAAACTGTAGCTTATTTCTCACAGTGATCTTAAGGAATATGGGGCAATGGAACCTCCAAAGCAGCTGTTCGGTATGTTATTTATTCTCTCTCATCCTTATTTCTTTTAATTTTACTTACTACGATCAAGTCATAGAGCTGTTATGAACAGGAAATGAGACCTCTGTGCAAGATGTTTGGTACATATGGTAGTTGTTCTTTAGTTGCTAAGTCATGGCCAACTCTTTTGCGACCCCCATGGACTATAGCCCACCAGGCTCCCTTGTCCATGGGTTTCTTTCTGCAAAAAAACTGGAGTGGATTGCCATTTCCTTCTCCAGGGGATCATCCCGACCTAGGGATCGAGTGCATTGGCAGGCAGATTCCTTACCACTGAGCCACGTGCAATTCTGGACATACTGTAGCATCTATTACATATCATTTCCTTGCAAAATCCTCTCATTTCCACAGAAAACTATGGATGTTTGATAAATTCACATTCTAAATATTAAAAAACTGTTTCTTTGCAAAAAAAATGAGTTTGCTGAGCATGATAGTAAATAAATGAATAATTATTTAATAATTTCCCCCAATACTAACATATATATGTTTTCTATTTTTAAAAAAAGTTTTCCCACAATAACCTTTCTGGTTCTTTGAATATCATGGAGTTCAACAGGAGACTGAAATTAATGACCATTTCTTTTCCTTGAGTTGCATTTAGTAGATGTGGTATCTCAATAAGAATTTTCAAGTTTAAAATGTTTATCTGTACTACATGACTGCGCTTGTGAAATGGTTTGAAAAAGAAAGTTTCACTGTGTTACTCTGAAACTGTAATAGCATAGCAAAGATGAAGACATTTCAAAGTAAGGATTTCCCACCAAGTTCAGTTCAGCCACTAACTAACGTAACACAAAAATGGATCCTGGCAGAGAGAAAGCACACAGAACAGAGAAGGTAACAATGCAATGGAACAAACAGAGAGAACGAAAGAAATTTCTAAGGTGAACACACACACTTTGAAAATTAATTTTTAAAAATACTGAAGGCACCCATTAAATGGGCACATATATATATATACACACAAACATTAAATGAAAGAATAAATAAATGAAAAGATAAAACAAGAACCTGTTCAATTACTTTTAAAACTCTGAATCAAGAAATGAATTTCCCAGAATTCACTATGTGGGATAAGAGTATACATGAAATTACCAGAAAGATAAAAGTATGAGGAACTGAAAAAAAGACAACTACGTTAAGAGTAACATTTATAATGAACTAACCTAGAAACTGATATTAGTTCTTAATGTTGATTGCTCATATATGTATATAATTTATCTTAATTTATGTTTAACAGTTTATAGTTCTCACTTGACAGAGTGAGCTTAGTCAAGCTGTCTTTGGTTATTTTCAAAATAAAATCCAAGGTTAAAGAAACATTCTAGGTATTAGGGATTTCTAATTTTCCTTCAGAGTTGCAAATATTTAATGATACATGACTTCTATTTATCAATATTTTGTGGCCTAGGGACATGAGTCATAGAAAAAAGTGACAAAGTTGGTTGGTAGTAGCTAGACATTGGGTTGGCCAAAAAGTTCGTTTGAATTTTTCACACCATCTTATGGAAAAACCCAAACAAGCTTTTTGGCCAATCTAATACTTAATGAGCTAGCTCAGCTAAGCACTCAGTCCCCACAAGACAAAATAACTTTGTTGTTCTCCACTTCTTGATAACAAAGTTGGAGACATGTCAAGATTTTAGCTATATTCCTCCCAAATGACAGGAAATATAATGTGATTGTAAGCTTAGTCTCTCAGGCTAGACTGTTTCAATCCTGGCCCTGGAGTTACCAGCTGTGAGAACTTTATCAAGTTGCTTAAACTCCCTGGGACTCAGTTTTCCTATATGTTGAGAGGATTATTGTTCAGATAATAATACACAGATAACTGATACATTATCAGTTTGTCTAAGGAGTAAATTGGGCTTCCCTGGTAGCTCAGATGGTAAAGAATCCATCTGCAATGTGGGAGACCAGGGTTTGATCCCTGGGTTGGGAAGATCCTCAGGAGAAGAGAGCAGCTACCCACTCCAGTATTTTGGCTTGGAGAATTCTGTGCACAGAGGAGCCTGGCAGGCTACAGCTCGTGGGGTCACAGAGTCGGACATGACAGAGTGACTTTCACTAAATCACTCAAAACAAGTGAAGAGCCTAAATTAGTTATTATTCCAGAAAATAGAGAATTGAAAGTGATGTGCCAACTTATAATTTAAAAAGAACAGCCTTTCTAGATAATAACTTCTAAAATGACTAATTCTAATCAATATAATGTAAAATAAGAGTGCAAGCTCAGTGTGTCCAACTCTTTGTGACCCCATGGACTGTAGCCTGCCATCCTTCTCTGTTCATGGAATTTTTCAGGCAGGAATACGGGAACAGGTTGCCATTTCCTATTCTAGAGGATCTTCCTAACCCAGGGATAGACCTATGTCTCTTGCTTCTCCTGCACTGGCAGGGGGATTCTTTACCACTAGGGCCACCGGGGAAGCCCCAAATAAGAGTAGAGAACTCTAAAGTAGAGAAATGAAACAATGTATTGCTTAGAAAAGATAGAGAGATGTATCAAAGGAAGCTTATCATGATTAATGATGATGCAGTTGGAGGTCATGATTAGAGACAATAATAACAATATAGAAAAATCTTATTGTTTAATAAGATTTTCTTTCCTTGATGACTAGCCTGGTCAAAGTTTTCAAACAGATCTGGTGCCCTTAATCTGAAAAATAATTGTACTAAAAACAGATATTTAAAAATGCTTGCACAAATAATAGACCAAGGGAAAGGAAAGGAGGTCCTAAGAATAGAATGGAGGTTGAAAAAGACTTAAAGAAAAGTTAATTTCAATTGCAATAGCGATAGGAAGCAAGCAAACTCCAGCATAAGTTCTGCTGTCTGAAGATATTTTAAACAACACTTCTTGGAGGAGCCCATTGATACCATGCACCTTATATGATAGATGAAATGCACTTCAGCCTGGTGATGCATTAGTTTCTGTGAGATGGCTGAATGCAAACAGAAGGAGAAAAATTGGAAAAGCAAAAAACAAATATATATATATATATATATATATATATTTATATATACACACACATTTAAGTTGAAAGTCACTCAGCTGTGACTCTTTATGACCCCATGGACTGTAGCCTGCCAGGCTCTACTGTCCATGGAATTCCCCAGGCAAGAATACTGGAATGTAGCCATTCCCTTCTCCTGGGGATCTTCCCAACCCAGGGATCAATCCCATGTCTTCTGCATTGCAGGCAAATTCTTTACCATCTGAGCCACCAGGGAAGCCCACACACCAGTGTGTATACATACATATATATATATATATATATATATATATATATATATATATATATATAGAGAGAGAGAATATAATTCATAGGTAATATATAATATAAATGCTATATATAATATATATTTTATATGTGTATATATATATAAAATATATAAAGCCCTTAAAATTTTATCTATATTAAAGTCTCCACTCATCTATTTCCTTTTTTCTTACAGGTGGAAAAGGCAACCCTGGTTATTACATACTGTTCAAATTAACTCTAATATGTTAACTACCAGGACAAACCATCAAACTCTAAATGTGCAATCACTGTTGATGACCTGCAATGCAGTGTCCTGGCTGGCAAGCACCATAGCTCTGCTAAAGAGAAAATTATAACAGCCCAATCATAATGTGGCGGTCCACATAGACAACATAGAAACAGGAGATACAATCTCACAGGACTTCAGCAAAGCATTTTACATTATCCTTTGACATAGGTGCCAACTTTTGGATGTAACAATAAAAATGGTCATGCAATTTGTTAGGGATCTGCATGCAGATTATGACTGCTCATGGTCCAGCATCAATGTAAGTAATTAATCTTTCTTAACCTTGGCACTACTGGCATTTCTTTCCAGATGATTCTGTGTTGGGAGTGGGAGGACTGTTTTGTGAACTGTTCTGGCCTCTACCCACTCAGCACATTCTATCCCAGTCCTGTCAATCAAAAATGCCACTATACAATGTCAAATATCTCTAGGGGAAGACAGAGGCAAAACAGCCACTGGTTGAGAAATCATAGATGTCACAGGACATACAAGATGGTATCTTCAGAACGCGATCCCTAATCTATGGTTATTTAGCTTACAGAGAAGCTGGTATTTGTACGTTTTAGTGTCTTTGTCTGAATGGAAAAAGGAGAAACTTGGATGACAACTTGAAAAAGAGCACTCCTTGGATAAAGGGTGAAAGAAAAAGAGGTATTCTAGGCTATGGTAACAATCTATGGAAATTAATAAGGAGAGGAACATATTAGATTTTGCCTTGCTATCACTTATGATCCAAAAATCAATCCCTTTATTACATAGGATGATTCACACCTTTTGGATTAACATGAATAAATACTCAGAAGATATTCAACCAAGATTTAAAAAATACAGTTTTATTAGAGAACATGGAGAAAAAAATAGATGCTTACAACTATTAATGAGAATATCTCTTTCAGTGCAGAACATTAATTTTTTTAGCTTAGCCCCATAAAAATCTTGGGAAATTTTCCACAGGTGTGATAACTAAGGAAAAATCAGAGGACACAGAATTCCTAGTCTAAATGAAAAAGTATGTAAATGCTAGATCTTTGTTAAAAGTTGCTTGCTATTCTGAGTTCAAGAGAAGATCAATAGTGTAATTAAAAAAAGATTACAAACTTTAGAGGAAACAACAGTTATCTAGTTTGAGAAATTAATTACCTGAATCACTAAGGGAAATCAACTGGATAACTAACCTTAACTTTAAAACTGAGAGATCCTTTCTATCTTGAAAATAATATAAGAAAACAAGAATCAAAACAGTAACAACAGAAACCAGAAACACATATCTGATAGCTGAGTGCAAAAAACTAAGTGCCTGTTTATTGTTTACTGTACTGACTGAGATTATGAGTAAGACTTTCCTTCAACTGTGCAGTATAACATACCGCACAGAAATGTGAGAGAAATTCACAGAAACTGACAGAAATTGCTCTCAGAGGCATTGGTATTGCCTTATTGGAATTCTCACCCAGGGCCTGTATTTACTTGATTACGAGAGAAGTCTTTGTCTTTGAAAGAAGAATACTACTTATACATATTATAAGTTCTCTGATATTTTTACTTCTGCTCTGTACCTGGTCATTCCTTTTCACTGTGTATAAATATCTTTCTATAAATGTCTATGCTTTTTAAGTATTAGGAAGGTAGATGTAATATCTAGGATATTTGTCCCTTCAAACAAGATAGCTCTTATAAGGAGAGTTTCACTCTCTGAAATGTCAATGAGAGCATTAATTCACCGTTAAGGGGTCTCTCTACCCCACTATCTATAGTTTCCAGTTTGGAGACAAAATAGCAGCTGAATATAAAATATTCAGCATTCTATCCAATGCATTGTATCATTAATAATGTATTCCCCAAATAGAGTCATTTTTAACATTCTACCCCCAACCCTACTGCTGCTGCTGCTGCTGCTGCTGCTAAGTCGCTTCAGTCGTGTCCGACTCTGTGCGACCCCAGAGATGGCAGCCCACCAGGCTCCCCCGTCCCTGGGATTCTCCAGGCAAGAACACTGGAGTGGGTTGCCATTTCCTTCTCCAGTGCATGAAAGTGAAAAGTGAAAGTGAAGTCGCTCAGTCGTGTCAGAATCTTAGCGACCCCATGGACTGCAGCCCACCAGGCTCCTCCATCCATGAGATTTCTCAGGCAAGAGTACTGGAGTGGGGTGCCATTGCCTTCTCCACACCCCTACATAGAGCTAAAATAGATTCTAAATGTTGAGTGCAAGGGCTCAGTTGTTTCTACTGCTTTAAGATATACAAGAAAAATTAAAAATAACATGGAGTGACCTGTGAAAATTAAATTTTAAATGATACCATTCTGGAAAAATACTTTAAACACTGATAAAACATCTAAAATCCACTAGTCATTGCAATATAGCACAATGCCTGGCACATACAAACAAAGCCATCAAATTTCTTCAACTAAAGTAGTGTGGAACAATTTACTATTTCTATGAATTAAACACTAAACGCTAAATAAGCAGTATCATCATTGCTATGAATATATCACTGAATGATTGAAAAAAATATAGACACCTTTAACAATAAACAGTCTTGACTCTCTATGGTCATGGGAGAGAATTTACCATTTGCGAATATACTTGAAATTGTTTCTAAAAAGTACTTCTTCCTTAATTGTTGTAATATTCTAGTAGCATCAAAAAAGCAAGAAACTAAATCACAAGAACTTAACAGTCAGGAAATAAAAACAAAGTAAATGAATATATTTAAAAGTCACACACAAGTTATTTCTTAAAGTCTAGTAGTAGAGCCAAAAATGTTCTCCAGTTAATACTGTAAAAGTGGCACTCAATATATCATGAGACATCTTCTGCTTTGCCTTAATGCACCTCTTGTCCCAGTTTGTCTTGTTTTCTTGCTGAAAGTCATTGCTCTTGGGCTGGGCAGCCAAGCAGAAAACTAGTTTCTACCTCACTGGACGAAGCATTAGAGATGTCAGTCTGGGCAACACGTATTGTTTCTATTTTCTGGAATGTCCCAAACAGATTAATTTCTTTTCTCCTAAAATCTATATAAGGTATTCTAGAAAGCCCTCTTAGCAGTTTTTAAGGTGATCAGTTTTTAGACATATGTATGTGCAAGTTTTTTTCCCTCCCCACTTCTACCCTCTATCCCTCCCAATTATCTATCTTTGTCATTTCTAAATTTTACATTTTCATTGGAAAAACACACAGCTGTGTGCTACAGATATATTTCTAAGCTAGTTTTTTGCTTCATTCAAAATTGTATTTTCTTGATCACTTTCCTAGGAGAAAAGAAAATGCTTAAAGATACTAATGACCTCCTTTTTTTTCTTTCCTTTTAATCTCTCAACATCCAGTCATTACTAGGCTTAAAAATCTCTTCTTCTTGTAGGTACTACTTCAAAAATTTATTAGGGCAGCAAAACATATTTTGCCTATATGTTCTTAGCTAAGCAGAAAGAAGGTGTGGTAACCAGTGAGCATAAAGAGAAACAAAGAAGTAATTTAACAGTATTTGCTTAACCTAAAGGTTATGAAAATATGATAGCATAAGAATTAAAATCTGATCAAATCACTGGAAAATAAATACAGATACCTCCTATTTTCTCATTTCTATACAATTTAACTTCTGAATGTGCTGCTGGACTAGGATATGGAATGCTAAGAAAAACTATCTAACATTGATTCCTTCTTCAAGGGCAAAATCATTTACAGTTCTAATATGCTACCAAGAGATAATGACTACATCCCTTTACCAGAAAATGTGTTAATAGTTTATGCGAGCAATCTGAAGCAGAATAATCAAGTTAATACAAATTTCCAAGAATTAACATGGAAACTTATCCTAAAACATATTAATAAATATATATTAAAAAGTAAGACACATCTCTTCCTCCCTTCATTCTGCATGCTAAATATTATAATATTGTCTGCCCAAGACTTATTTCATTTTGAGAACAAATTGCTGATCCACAAAGAGGGACTGGAGTGATTCCAACACTTCTATAAAATACCTCCTCATTTGAATATCTCATTGGCAACCTCTCATCATAACAAAATTAACTGTATTTCAAATGCTTTAAAATGTAAATCTCTAATTATACTACATTCTGTACATGGAGTATTAAAATGAAGATTGATTACTATTATATGTTTTTCAGAGCTTCAGATCACTAGCAATTTGAGCAATGATTCAATAACTACTTATCTAAAGCCATGAGGAATATAATGATCCTTTTAATAGTGGCACAGTCTTTACTAAATTATATTGAGATAATAAAGATATTTTATGTTTAGACTCTTGAAATACCTAACCACAGAATCACAGAAATCACTATTATTGGTTTTTATTCCTCTGCCATTGATTGGCCTAGAAAACCTTGGAACATGATATTAAAACAGTTCAGAGTTGCTTTTATCTAAACATACTCGCAGTAAATAAAAACAGATCTTCTTCATAAAGCTGTGTCACATAAACAGCTTCCTTCAAATTAAATTAAATTAACAAAATTTCCTTGGAAAGTAGGACCATGGTCCTTCTGTACAAACTGGAGAAGTGTTTGGTTCTTTAGAAAATTCTATTAAGAACTAACTGATAAAGGATGGCAATTGAATTAAGTAAGTGTCAAGAAACATACAGTCATCTAAGATGATAAATCTCATGGATGGACTTTCATAAATACAATATTTTTACTAAATGTTATAATTTTAAGAGGTTAACTTTTCAATTCTATAAATTAAGTTATATGAGAATAGAGGCATACTTTGATGGCGATTAGATGATTTTCCAAATGGATTATTAAGAAAACCTGAGGTTACTGATGTGCATTTAAGTGAGCATTTACAGGCATCAGCTCACGCCATAAATGGGAGAACTGGTTGAAAGCAAATAAACTGTTTCTAAATTCAATATTATTTTATTACAAACATTTCTATCATTTTAATTCCCACTTCACACTGAATGAATTAATGCACATTTATGTCAAAAGGAAAATTAATGTTGCGATGTGGGTCTTTTATGAATTATCATGAAACTCTACAATTAGTACTAGTAAGTACTTTAAATCTTGATTTTAGTTCGACCTTCTAAAAAGTAAATTAATGACTAACCGTTTAAAAGTAAGGAGAAGGCAATGGCACCCCACTCCAGTACTCTTGCCTGGAAAATCCTATGGACAGAGGAGCCTGGTAGGCTGCAGTCCATGGGGTCGCTAAGAGTTGGAAACGACTGAGCGACTTCACTTTCACCTTTCACTTTCATGCACTGGAAAAGGAAATGGCAACCCACTCCAGTGTTCTTGCCTGGAGAATCCCTGAGACGGGGGAGCCTGGTGGGCTGCCGTCTCTGGGGTCGCACAGAGTCGGACCCGACTGAAGTGATTTAGCAGATTTAAAAGCAGCCTCTATGCCTGGAGACTGAGCTATGTGGTTAGCGCTGAGTTTTATAAAAACAAAAAACAAAAACAGTGGGGACTTGCCTTGTCCCTGTCACGTCAAAATACACCACTTACAAAATTAGAAATTAAAATTCAGTCCAACTTATTAAGAGTGACTTAGTCTATATATTTTTCTTTCACTTGAGGGAAGAGGAGAATGATGAGTATAATCTCTTTTAGCTTCAACTCTTCTCCTGTGACTGACTACTTACTCCCTCATAAGGGTTACTTACTGTTCTTTATGAAGTTAAGATTTTATTTGCCATCTCATAACATTTTTTCAACCAAAAAAATAGAGACAGCAGTTCTATAAGTTAGCTCTAGGGTTTCTTACATTGTGTTCAAGTATCACTTTTCTTGACTGTTTTAATTTGAATCTCCAGCAAACTGTTCTTAAGGAGAGAATAAAATACATAAAAATTCCTTTTATTGTTTATAGCTTTAGACTAAGCTACCTCAGTTAACTAAACAGTTCATTTAAGTCTCAATTTACCTCGCTCTGCTTGTTCTGGTGCTTTATTAATTCAAACTTATGCACCATTCAAGATAGAGGATCAAAAAGAAACCCTGTTAAATAGAAGAAAATACATTTGCTACAAATAAAATTAATGTTGGGTGGATATGGGCAGGTTCAAAGAATACTGACCTAACTTCAGATTTATCATTTTTAAAATATGCAATAAAATAAACATAAAATCTAAAGAAATAAATGGCTTGGATTTGTGCCAGGCAACTGCATGTGAAAATATTTTATTAGTTATACAACAGTATAAAAGTATTAACTAGTTTATGCATACATGTAGGCATATATTTCTATTACGAACATGTATTTATGTTGAATATAATGCTAAGAAAAGGTCAAGCCACTATTACAATACATTTTGATGTCACTATTACATTATATCTCAAAACTTTTCCAAATTTTTATATGACACTTTAGTTGCTTGTTTTTTATTTCAGTAACAGCACATGTGGCAGATTAAAGCATCCTAAATAAGTAGTAATTTTAAAAAACATAAACAAATATATAAAAGTGCATACCTGTTCACTGGGAGGAGATATATTTTTGAGAATATGCATGTAGCTTTATGTAGTCAGTTATAAACTGCACAATTACTCAAAATAAGTAGTCTACTGAATCAAGAATATTATGATAAAATACTTAGGAAGCTAATTAAATGATGCTCTGTGTTCTTAAACTGGGTCGGTAATAATCAATGCTCTCTTAATTCAGAACTTCCCTGTATTAAACCAATATATCCTAATATTTAGGGCTAACTTTCAGCCAAGGTCTTCTACTGAACATTAAGAACATATATATGTACCTTATAATTATGCTTATTTACATATTTTGAAATGTAGATGTTAAGAAACTATAACACAAATAATATGATTTTTTCAGTCTGAAAAGATTTGTTTTGAAGTTAATCCTAATATACTAACCAGAGTGAAATAGCGAACGTTAACTACTAAACACCAAATTGATGAGATCAATTTAAAAAATTTCTGTTTTTCACAGATATTTGTCTACATCTATGAAGTCATTTTGATTTTTACCAAACCCTAATAATTAATTACTGTAAGGTACTATCTTACTGTTATTTTTTGAAAAATACTTTAATATTATTTCTTGTTTTATAATAATATAACATAATAACATAACAATAATTCAAGATTTTAATTATAGAGAAGAACTATGACAAGAAAAGTATACAAGCAATGAAGTGGTAAGAGCTATAGAAAAAATGATGCTTCTACTATTTAGAATGTAACTCAGATAACCATTATATCTACTTCTGCGGGCAAGAATCCCTTAGAAGAAATGCAGTAGCCATCACAGTTAACAAGAGTCTGAAATGCAGTACTTTGATGCAGTCTCAAAAATGACAAAATGATCTCTGCCTGTTTCCAAGGCAAGCCATGCAATATCACAGTAATCCAAGTCTATGCCCTGACCAGTAATGCTGAAGAAGCTGATGTTGAATGGTTCTATGAAGACCTACAAGACCTTCTAGAACTAACACCCAAAAAAGATGTCCTTTTCATTATAGGAGACTGGAACGCAAAAGTAGGAAGTCAAGAAATACCTGAATAACAGGCAAATTTGGCCTTGGAATGCGGAATGAAGCAGGGCAAAGGCTATTCAGTTTTGCCAATAGAACGCACTTGTCATAGCAAACACCCTTTTCTAACAACACAAGAGAAGACTCTACACATGGAAAACACCATATGATCAATGCCCAAATCAGACTGATTATATTCTTTGCAGCCAAAGATGGAGAAGCTCTATACAGTCAGCAAAAACAAGACCAGGAGCTGACTGAGGCTCAGATCATGAACTCCTTATTGCTAAATTTAGACTTAAATTGAAGAAAGTAAGGAAAACCATTGGACCATTCAGGTATGACCTAAATCAAATCCCTTACGATTATACAGAGGAAGTGAGAAATAGATTTAAGGGACTAGATCTTATAGACAGAGTGCCTGATGAACTATGGATGGAGGTTCATGACATTGACAGGAGGCAGTGATCAAGACCTTCCCCAAGAAAAAGCAATGCAAAATGGTTGTCTGAAGAGGCCTTACAAATAGCCGTGAAAAGAAGAGAAATGAAAGGCAAAGGAAAAAGGAACGAAATACCCATCTGAATGCAGAGTTCCAAAGAATAGCAAAGAGAGATAAGCAATCCTTCCTCAGTGATTAATGTAAAAAAAGAGAGGGAAACAATAGAATGGGAACGATTAAAAATTTCTTCAAGAAAAAGACAGATACCAAGGGAACATTTCATGGAAAGATAGGCAGAAATGGTATGGTCCAAATAGAAGCAGAAGATAGTAAGAAGAGGTGGGAAGAATACACAGAAAAACTATACAAAAAAGACCTTCATGACGCATATAATCACGATGGTGTCATCACTCACCTAGAGCCAGACATCCTGGAATGTGAAGTCAAGTGAGCCTTAGGAAGCATCACTACAAAGCTAGTGGAGGTGATAGAATTCCAGTTGAGCTAGTTCAAATCCTAAAAGATGATGCCGTGAAACTGCTGCACTCAATATGCCAACAAGTTTGGAAAACTTAGCAGTGATCACAGGACTGGAGGTCAGTGTTCATTCCAATCCCAAAGACAGGCAATGCCAAAGAATGAAACTACCACACACTGCACTCATCTCACACGCTGGCAAAGTAATGCTCAAAATTCTCCAAGACAGGCTTCATCAATACGTAAACCATGAGCTTCCAGATGTTCAAGCTGGCTTTAGAAAGGCAGAGGAACCAGGGATCAAATTGCCAACATTTGTTGGATCACTGAAAAAGTGAGACAGTTCCAGAAAAACATCTACTTCTGCTTTATTGACTATGCCAAAGCTTTTGACTGTGTAGATCACAACAAACTGTGGAAAACTCTTAGAGAGATGGAAATACCAGACCACCTTACCTGCCTCCTGAGAAATCTGTATGCAGGTCAAAAAGCAACAATTAGAACTGGACATGGAACAACAGACTGGTTCAAAATAGGAAACGGAGTACATCAAGGCTATATATTGTCACCCTGCTTATTTAATTTACATGCAGATTACATCATGAGAAATGCTGGACTGGATGAAGCACAAGCTGGAATCAAGATTACTGGAAGAAATATCAATAACCTCAGATATGCAGATGACATTACCCTTATGGCTGAAAGTAAAGAAGAATTAAAGAGCCTCTTGATGAAAGTGAAAGTGGAGAGTGGAAAAGTTGGCTTGAAACTGAACATTCAGAAAACTAAGATCATGGCATCTGCTCCCATCACTTCATGGCAAATAATGGGGAAACAATGGAAACAGTGACCGATTTTATTTTCTTGGGCTCCAAAATCACTGCAGATGGTGACTGCAGTAATGAAATTAAAAGACGCTTGCTCCTTGGAAGAAGAGCTATGACCAAATTAGACAGTATATTAAAAAACAGACACACTACTTTGCCAACAAAGGTCCATCTGGTCAAAGCTGTGGCTTTTCCAGTAGTCATGTATGGATGGGAGTGTTGGACTATAAAGAAAGCTGAGCATCAAAAAATTGATGCTTTTGACCTATGGTGTTGGAGAAGACTCTTGAGAGTCCCTTGGACTGCAAGGAAATCCAACCAGTCCATCCTAAAGGAAATCAGTCCTGAATATTCACTGGAAGGACTGATGCTGAAGCTCCAAAGTTTGGCCTCCTGATGTGAAGAACTGACTCACTTGAAAATACCCTGATGCAGGAAAAGATTGCAGGTGGGAGGAGAAGGGGAAGAGAGAGGATGAGATGGTTGGATGGCATTACAGACTCAATGGACATGAGTTTGTGTAAGCTCTGTCTGGGAGTTGGTGATGGACAGGGAAACCTGGAAGGAAGCCTGGGGTGTTGCAGTCCATGGGGTCACAAAGAGTCAGACACAACTGAGTGACTGAACTCAACTGAACTACTATTTAGAAAGCCTGTCTTTAATAAATGAGTACTTTTTCTCTCATGTATGTAAATAGTACCTTTATAAAATAGCTTATTTCATCAAACTCAGTTTTAATAGACTGATTTATATTGCTTTCCAAAGAGAATAATGAAAAACAACCCCTAAAAAATATTATTCTTCAAATCACATTTGGCCATCACAGTCACTATTTCTTAAATATGTACATTCTGACAGAAATAAAATTGACAGAAATAAAATTTCTCAATTTAGGTTATGGAAATTACTCTCTGAAATAGACATTAAAGGGTTCCAAAAATCTTAAAAATAGCTATCAAAACAGCAATCAGTGAAGCAAAACATATTCTTGTAAAAATCAGCTCATGAATACCATCTGCTTTGCAATAGGATCCTGGCTTAAACTCTGGAACAAAAATATTTTAATAAGGAATTGTCTATTACCAAAAAAGTTCCAAAATTGTTCAACAAGTCTAAGGGTAGGAAAAATCAGCTATAACACTTGGCAGTTTATGTATTTTTAAGACCCGATAGAGGTGAAACATTTCAAATGTAGCTTATTTTAGTGCAAAAAGTTGCATGTATCACTATTGATAAAACATGTGCTATTTCTGAAATGTATTTCTTTTTTGATAGAAAAATCTTTTTTTAAGACAGATAAATTGTAAAGGATATATCTAGCTCTGAACAAATTCTTTGAGTGTACACTGCTAGTTCTTTCAATGGCTGTTACTTTCTCTCCTGATTTTGCAGAGAACATTCTACATTTTCTTTTTTGATATTCTTGACTATTTGGGGTCATGATATAAAAAGTCTCACTATGTAAAAGAACTAAGCCAAAACCATTGACTGTGTAGATCACAACAAACTGTAGAAAATCCTTAGAGATGGGAATACCAGACTATCTTACCTGCCTCCTGAGAAATGTGTATACAGGTCAAGAAGCAACAGTTAAAACTGAACAAGGAACAACAGACTGGTTCCAAATAGGGAAAGCAGTAGTCAAGGCTGTATACTGTCACCCTGCTTGAAAGTGAAAGGGAAAGTTGCTCAGTTATGTCCAGTTCTTCGTGATCCCATGGACTACACAGTCCATGGAATTCTCCGAGCCAGAATACTGGAGTGAGTAGCCTTTCTCTTCTGCAGAGAATCTTCCCAACCCATGGACTGAACCCAGGTCTTCTGCATTGCAGGCGGATTCCTTACCAGATGAGCCACAAGGAAAGCAGAGTACATTATGCAAAATCCTGGGGTGGATGAAGCACAAACTGGAATCAAGAGTGCTGGGAGAAATCAATAACCTCATTCTTAATGTCCATTCCCCAGTCCATCCTAAGGAAATCAGTCCTGAATATTCATTGGAAGGACTGATGCTGAAGCCGAAACTCCAATACTTTGACCACCTGATGGGAAGAACTGACTCATTTGAAAAGACCCTGATGCTGAGAAAGATTGAAGGCAGGAGGAGAAGGGGATGACAGAGGATGAGATGGTTGAAATAACCCTTTCAATAACCCTTATGGCAGAAGAAGAACTAAAGAGCCTCTTGATGAAAGTAAAAGAGAGTGGAAAAGCTGGCTTGAAACTGAACAGTCAGAAAACTAAGATCATGGCATCCAGTCCCATCACTTTATGGCAAATTGATGGGGAAACAATGGAAACAGTGACAGACTATTTTCTTGGTCTCCAAAATCACTGCAGATGGTGACTGCAGCCATGAAATTAAAAGATGCTTACTCTTTGGAAGAAAAGCTATGACCAACCTAGACAGTGTATTAAAAAGCAGAGACATTACTTTGCTAACAAAGGTCCATCTAGCCAAAGCTATGGTTTTTCCAGTAGTCATGTATGGATGTGAGAGTTGGATTACAAAGAAAGCTGAGTCCCAAAGAATTGATGCTTTTGAACTGTGGTGTTAGAAAAAGACTCTTGAGATTCCCTTGAACAGCAAGGAGATCCAACTAGTCCATCCTAAGGAAATCAGTCCTGAATATTCATTGGAAGGAATGATGCTGAAGCCAAAACTCCAATACTTTGGCCACCTGATGGTAAGAACTGACTCATTTGAAAAGACCCTGATGCTGGGAAAGACTGAAGGCAGGAGGAGAAGGGGATGACAGAGGATGAGATGGTTGGATGGCATCACCGAAGGATATGTGTCTGAGCAAGCTTCGGAAGTTAGTGATGAACAGGGAAGCCTGGTGTGCTGCAGTCCATGGGGTCATAGAATGTCAGACACAACTGAGCAACTGAACTGAGCTGTGTGAAAGAAAAAGGGCATGAGGAACAGATTTTGGTGCTCTGGTTTATGAAAAGTTCATAGATGTGAAGCTAGAGATAATCCCCCCTACACACACACACAAATGCTGGATTGAAATATATTTTAGAAAGTATACTGTCATCTTTTTATCAAAAGAAGAAAAACGTAGAAGGAGAAAGCAGAAGGAAAAACCCAACTCCATAAAAGGTATAGTGAAAGGATGAATCAAATCTCATTTATTTGTTTTGCTTTGTTTCTTTCTTTCTTTTCTTTTTTTTTTTTTTTTTTGGTGTTGTTTTAAGTGGGAGAAGGAATTGGTGAATTCATCTAAATTAAAAGCAGTTTGATGGAAAGAAATGGCCTGTTCATTCATTAATTCATCATATTAATTTATTGTTATAGACAACCTACTGTGAGCCAGGCATTTTTCTGGGTACATACTAAACATAAAAATGTGATCATGTAAAACAAAAATCTCCACCCATAAATTCTGGTTAGGGAAGCAAAGACAATAAATGACACAATAAAGGAAAAGACACTGTACTTTTGACAATATGTGATATGGAGAAAAATCACAAAGGGCATGAGGATCAGAGTGTTAGAAAGGTAGGCAGTTTTCAACTAGTCAGTCAAGAATAGACTCAATGCCCAAAAGGAATAAATTTAAAATGGTTATAAAGAACAGGAATCTAAAATCCCTAGAGTAGCACCATTATATACTCCATAGACTAGGAAAGACAAACAGTTACTATGAGATTTGAGAATTTTTTTCTACTATTCCATAAAATAAAAGTCTTTAATGATAGTAAGTTTTTGCTGAGGAAATAGAGAAATTGCCAAATGCACCTCTGTGAGGAAAGGGAATCAAGGTTACTGGATATCTGCAATTGCCAGACTTGGGATGGGAAGGTTGTGTTACTTTCAGTTATTACAGATGACCTGATAACTCTATACTAGTTAGTGTTCACTCATTTTTAACTATTTTGCTCTCATAAAACATTTTAATTGAAGAATTCCACTGATAAAAATTAGAAATAAAGCTTTGTGTACATACTGTTTTTCATCAAAAATCTTATTTCTTTTTGTCCTTTTTCTAAATGAGAATGAAAATACATTATTTTCAAGTGGTATGTAAATAGCGAGCTCAACCCCATGAGAAGGAGTACATTTCTGAATATTTCAGTTGTATCTTTTGGAAATTTTTCTGGGGAGCGAACAGAAAAACTCAAGGAAGAAGGTGGCATTTTTTTTCATCTTTACGCAGAGTTAAAATTTTATATTTGTAAAAGGAAGACTACATGATAAAAGTGTTTGGTTATATAAAGTTGCCAAAAATAGAATTTAGCTTGGGGGCTGTGACTTTAATATCAAAATGACAAAGTCTGGAAAAGAGATACAGTTCACCTCATGCAGACATAGGGGAATATTACATAACTCAATAAAAAGATGTCAGATAACTTCCTGCACCAGTTAGGCCCACTGTATACTGTTTTATGATTTTATGTTAATTATTGCCAATTTAAACAAGTAAATGTATAAGATATCTTAGGGTTAAGCATGAACTCAAAGTGCCAGTGAAACACTAACCAGATGATACAGGCTCCTGGCTTGGAATTTCTGTGTCAAAAGTGTAACTACAAATCCATGATGGAAAAACTCTATCAGTTAAAGGATCTCAGATGTTTGGATTCCTACAGAGTGGGAAAGGAATAAATTTAAATCTCGGATGTTCCAAATTTTTCAGAATTAAGACAAATGTTTGGAAACTCCAGGAGAAGATTTTATTCATACGGAAGAATTTTGTAATAATGAAAGCTCTCCCATAAGCTTGCGAGATAGCTGCTAAGAAAAAAGTAACTGCATATGGAAAGAGGACCCAAAGCAAACACACCACAGAACAGTTCACATTTGCCTATGAACAAACAAAAAAGGCAATATAGTGCTTTGATGTGTCTTACTGGTTAAAAAAACAAAACAAAAAAACCAAGCTCTGTTGGAGTGCTGATCCTTAGTACCTCGGAATGTGAAACCACTCAGACACAAGATATTTACACAAGGTAATCAAGTTAAAACAGATCTTTAGTGCTGACCTAATCAATAAGACCAGTGTCTGATAAAGTGGGGAAATTTGGACGTAGAGATGGTCATACAGAGAGGGAAGACGATTTAAAGAGACACAGGGAGACCACCTTCTGAAAGACAAGGAACGCTGGAGGCTAGCGGAAGCTAGGAGGGAGGCCTGCAAATCTGCAAGCAATAAATGCTGGAGAGGGTGTGGAGAAAAGGGAACCCTGCTACACTGTTGGTGGGAATGCAAACTAGTACAGCCACTATGGAGAACAGTGTGGAGATTCCTTAAAAAATTGCAAATAGAACTACCTTATGACCCAGCAATCCCACTTCTGGGCATACACACCGAGGAAACCAGAATTGAAAGAGACACATGTACCCCAATGTTCATCGCAGCACTGTTTATAATAGCCAGGACATGGAAACAACCTAGATGTCCATCAGCAGATGAATGGATAAGAAAGCTGTGGTACATATACACAATGGAGTATTACTCAGCCGTTAAAAAGAATTCATTTGAATCAGTTCTGATGAGATGGATGAAACTGGAGCCAATTATACAGAGTGAAGTAAGCCAGAAAGAAAAACACCAATACAGTATACTAACACATATATATGGAATTTAGGAAGATGGCAATGACGACCCTGTATGCAAGACAGGAAAAAAGACACAGATGTGTATAACGGACTTTTGGACTCAGAGGGAGAGGGAGAGGGTGGGATGATTTGGGAGAATGGGAATTCTAACATGTATACTATCATGTAAGAATTGAATCGCCAGTCCATGTCTGACGTAGGGTGCAGCATGCTTGGGGCTGGTGCATGGGGATGACCCAGAGAGATGTTGTGGGGAGGGAGGTGGGAGGGGGGGTCATGTTTGGGAACGCATGTAAGAATTAAAGATTAAAAAAAAATAAAAAATAAAAAATAAAAAAAGAAAAGAAAGAATGAACCCTGCTCACACCATGATTTTGGACTTTTAGTCTCTAGAAGTGTGACAGCACATTTTTGTGGCTTAACTTACCGAGTTTGTGGTACCTTATTACAAGAGCCCTAGCAAATGAATACAACAGAGGGGCAAGAAGAACAAATTGATCACAGTGGTGGGAGGTCAAGCATGAACTCTGCCTTATCCTGTATGTTTTAGAGAGATTCCCACAGTGTTTAAAAAGACCAATGAATGGATGAATGTGATAATGAGAGAATGCAAGCAAGTTAAAAAGTGAATAAACCTCATTGACAGGGGTTTAAATTAGAATTTGGGGGAGAACAGAGGAAATGACAAGATAAAAAGACAGCCACAAAGCATGGTACTAAATTAGCAAAAAACAAACCAACAAACAACAAAATCAGAAAATGTTCCATAAGCCTCAGAAGAGACAAATAGAGAATAACTGTAAAGCACCAAGTTTAGCATTCTAACTGGCCAGGTTACAGGTTCATTAAGAAATCATGATAAAGGCACTAGCCTACTCTGGGCTTTGTTCATCATCGGTAAGGCATCTGGACTGTCTAATAGCTAAATGCTGTTTAACTTGTGCCCAGTGGTGCAAATATCTATATAAAACCAAAGTGGAACTGACACTTTTAGTATAGGAAGTAACAGTGCAGATTATCAAAAGGACTTGCTAGGATGGGTCTAGACTGTGGCAATGAAAAGGTAACCAGCTGGAGTCTTTTAATGCATGTCCTAACCCACTGCTTCCATGCAATCCTTCCTTTAATACATTTATTGACTAAATATTGAAGACCTGCTTTGTGTTGGGTGCTGTTCTAGGCTCTTGGATTATAGCAGCACCAAAACGAAGTTCCTGCTTTTGTAGAGGTTATGTTCTACAGGATAAAGTAGATGATATTTCATTAAATATGTACTAACACATTAATATACATGTTTGGAGGGTGCAGGAATTCAAGGTGATAGGTTTATATAGAGACTGAAGTAAGGACAGCTTTTCTGTGGAAGTGAAATTTAACCAGAAATCTGTACGCAGGAGTGAATCAGACAACCATCTGGGGAGAGAGAGCTCCGAACAGGCTCCCTGGGTGGGGATGAGGCATACTCAAAGACCAGCAAGGTCAGTGGTTGGAGCACTGGAAATGGCAACCCACTCCAGTGTTCTTGCCTGGAGAATCCCAGGGATGGGGGAGCCTGGTGGGCTGCCGTCTATGCGGTCGCACAGAGTTGGACACGACTGAAGTGACTCAGCAGCAGCAGTAAGGAAGGCAAGAGTGGAGGAGTCCAGGGCCTAGGGCATAGTGTAAATAAAAAATGATGGTGGCTTGGGTTAGGCTCCCCACAGGCAAAGGAAGTAAAACAAAACCTGAACTCAGCAAATTAGATCCCCTGGCACCTATCCCTTCCTTGTCTTTCATTTATAGTAAATCCTTTTCTCCTCCTCTTTGTTTTCTGACTGTTCATCAGTCTGAACCCTTGTATATCTGTTTCCTCCAGAATGACTTCCATTTTGCTCTTCATGGTCCAACAGAGATCTCACCTTCCTGTTTGAGAACTTCCTCCCTTGAAACATTCCCTGGTACTTCCAAGAAGAGAACTGACTACAGATATGTCATGCCATATAAAACTGATCTTTCATGCTGAATTATATGTGTTACTATGTTGTCTCAATGTTGATTGGATGTTTTAATTTTTTTTTCAATTTTATTGGTTTGAGAAAATTAACAGTATGGAAATTACTGAGCTAAACAAACTTGTATCACCATGAATATCACTTAGATTATTCTTTTCAGTACAACTAATATTTAGTAATTTGTGTTTATAATTGAGAGACTGGTTTTAGTTTAAAATGAACCCAAGGAATGTTTAGAAATTTTCCAAGAAATAAATTATAAAATTCCCATCTTAAATCAGAGTATCTAAAGTGCTAAGAACACTGCCTGTATATTAAATGGTCTACCTTACACATGCAACAAAACAGTAGTTTTGAGTTTGTATACAATTATTCCATATTGGAGAAGGCAACGGCACCCCACTCCAGTGCTCTTGCCTGGAAAATCCCATGGACAGAGGAGCTGGTGGGCTGCAGTCCACAGGGTCACAAAGAACTGGACACGACTGAGCGACTTCCCTTTCACTTTTCACTTTCATGCACTGGAGAAGGAAATGGCAACCCACTCCAGTGTTATTGCCTGGAGAATCTCAGGGAAGGGGGAGCCTGGTGGGCTGCCGTCTATGGGGTCGCACAAAGTCGGACATGACTGAAGTGACTTAGCAACAGCAGCAGCGTTCCATATTGAAGCTTGCACTGAGTGTAACCACTTAGAAAAAGGAACTACTGGATTGTGTTCCAAAGTTCAATACACTTAGGATTTTTCAGGCTCAGAGTATTATTTGGTAATTCTATCCAACTTCTAGGATTAGATAGTTAAACAATATCACCATTATAATCAATAATACAATACATACAACACATTGTATCTTTCATTTCACACTTCTAAAACCCAAGAGAATACTGTGAGGAAAAATATTGACACCTTGAATCTCTTCTATACCTGGGTTCATTTGAATTAAGAGTATAGGGTGAAATGTTAAATTAATGGTCAATATACCGCATGGAGAAGGCTGTTCTTTCTGGGACAGAAGTCTTGAGTATAACTTTAAAATACTGCTAAATAATACATTTTCAAAGATTTCTAGATAACTCTTTAGGTGAATTCATAGGTCACTGCTGTAAAAATAAATATCTATACATTACAACTAAGTTAAAAATATTTCTCTCAATATATTTAATTCTAGAAACAAAGCCATACATGGAAACTGAATGAAATCTCAATGTAGCAGTGGTTCCCTGATGAGTTATGATAAGTAAATAAAAAACAAACAAATTATGACCTCTATCTCCCCCATGAAGACAGTTTATACACTCTTTTTTGAGAAAGTACATAATAACAAAATGCCCCTACGAAACTGGAACACTTAGATAAGGATTTTAATTTATTAGTATGACTATTAATATTACTATACACCTAAAAACTGGCTTACAGTTACATATAATGGCACACTTTTCAGCCCATAGCCAGTGTTAGACACATTTGGGTCAGTCGCAATAGAGCAATTTCTCAGAAAATCCCATTTAAAAGCTTCAGGGTTTTAAGATCTAGAGTTTAGAAAC
Source organism: Ovis aries (assembly GCF_016772045.2). Classification (NCBI taxonomy): domain Eukaryota; kingdom Metazoa; phylum Chordata; class Mammalia; order Artiodactyla; family Bovidae; genus Ovis; species Ovis aries. The sequence continues at coordinate 39,076,102 of NC_056057.1, read as the reverse complement.
CAGTGTAATTAGGGGATATAAACATAAATCTTGTTTTAAATAGAACTATCACTTTATTAATAACTTTCTAATGATATATATTAGGTTTTCTTGAAGTAGATAGCTTGCTTTTTCACCTGATTAACATTCCTTATTCCCAGTTATAGAGATCTTCATAAATATGTCCAACATTCCTATATATGTTCCTTTCACTTTGAAGCATATTTTAAATAAACTCAAATTATTAAACTTAAATAATTATTAATTAAATCTATTTGAAGAAACATAAAAATTAATTTTTTTCTTCTGTAAGCACTAAGATTAAGGCTTACCTGACATTAGATTCGGAAAATTGCCAGAAACAAAATAAGCATGGATGAGCTATGAAGATTAAATTATACTTTATGCCCTAGAAATGCTTTATTTTGAGCAGCAAAGATTAACATTCTGGCAGAAGGAAGAATAGATTGATTAAACGATCTTCAAGGATCCTCCCACTAAGAATTCCAGTATCCATGGGTTTAAATTTTTGGTCATCCTTTGCCTTATCTATTTATTCAATACTTATTCTACCATATGTGAATATTAGTTATATTCACTAAAATCAGCCTACAATTGACACTTGGGAGATTTCAAGAACAAAACGTTCAATCTCATTAATCACAAAATAATATACATTTTTCTCATTTTGCCTTTTTTTTTTCCTATTTCTACATGGATGTATAATTTTCTGCTTCCCCCTCCCCCAAATTTTCTAATGAAATAGTCCTCATTGAAATTTAGAATTAGGCACCAGGAGTGTCACGGCTTCCTAAAGTCTGCAAACACACAGTTAACATCAACTCAGCCATTGTCTTCTAACTGAAAAGAAGCACTCTTACCGTGTAGCCCTCGGTATACTGAAAAGGAGCCCTGGAACTTTCGTCTGCTGTTGGACTCAGAGGCTTGGGGTCAGACATGGAGCGCTGCATCATCTTGGCTGTCTTAGGACTTGCTGGGGGAACTTTAGCCATATCTGGATGCAGTACTTTTTGTGGACTTATATCATCAGGGAGGGGTTTCTCATAAGGTACAAAGGCTGATTCTAAGGCTTTGCCTGGTGAAAGTGGTGAGATGGGAGAATAAAGGACTTTTGGAGATTTGGGTGGGGAAGGAGCCAGCTGTAGTGTGGAATCTGCTCGGAGGTGAGATGAATAACCAATTTCTAAAGGTGTTGGGCGTTTCTTGTCTTTGGGTGGAGAGGTGGCACTCAGATATTGAGGACTTTGTGTGTCTGAATCTGCTTCTGTTTGACATCCTAAACTGCCCCCTTTGTAAGTCTTTTCAGGTGCTGAAATGTGTTTAATTATTTCTACCTTGGCATCCACGCGTGCCCGTATCGAAGGCGTTCTTATGGTTCCAACTGGTTCAGTTTGCACAGATATCTCTGCTACTGTTTGAACGGCTATGCTGGAGACTTTGGAAGGGGGTTTGGCCTTGTCCGCCTCTGCAGGGCTGTCACCATATTTCCCTACGCGAGCTTTCCTCCTAGATCTAGCAGGCACGTCCCATTCATCCTGATCTTCGTCATCCGTTTGGACACTTGTATCGACACTCTTTTTAGTTCTCCTTCGCCTACTCACATAACTCCGATCTGCTGAATCTTCATCGTCAGTCTGTACCCCGCTGTCCACTATCTTTTTAAAGCAGCGGGGGTCATCTGCCAGATTTTCCCCCATCTCGTCGTACTGGCCACGGACTTTAGCTCCAGAACTTCTCTTCTTGGGCTGTTTCTCCTCTTTGACAATTACATCTGTCAGAGGTATTTCTGAAACAGTACTCAGAATGCCAGGTGGGGCAATGTACTGAGTCACCCCATCAGACTGAACCGTGTACCATCCCTGGCTCTGTGGTATTTCAATCGCCACCACAGCTGAGGCTGTGGTGGTTGCATCTTCGGTTGCCCAGAACTGACCACCTTCTGGGGCAACATACTGACCTTCCAGGATGGCCTGCTCTGCAGTGGTCTGTGGAGAGGCAGTTCCAGAAGGGTCATAGTTATACTGGTAGACCTGGCGAATCTTCTGCTCCTCCAGCTGCTGGTGAAGCTGTTGCTGCAGCTGCTGGATCTGTTCCAGCTGCAGCTGTTGCTGTGCTAACGTCTCCTGCCTCATCATGAACTGGGCTTGCCGCTCCTCTTCTTGCTGATAGAGGAGGTGCTGCTTCATCGACTGCAGCTCCTCCAGCTTCTTTTGAACCATGATCTTTTCCTGTTCTCGGAACCTTTGAATCTCCTGCCGTTCCCACTCTAGCTCCTCAGCAAAACGCTGTTGCTTGATCTTTTCCAGTTCCAAGAGCTCACGCTCCAAGTCTAGCTGCTGTTGTTGCTTATCTTCCTCGGGGATGATTAAAAGCGCACTTTCCTCTCCCACCACTTCAGAAAATACTTCAGACGCTGTGGTCAGGGTGGGAACCGAGTCTATCGTCTCAGCTGTGAGAGTCTCCATAGTGATAGTCTGCAAACTGGCGCTGATATCAATACCAGTGACTTCAATGTCTGTTTCAGATGCACCAGTTGTTAGGAAATAGGATCGAGGCATGGGCTGGCTTTGGTGCAGGGCGGACAAGGAAGTCACAGCGTCATTTGTGTGCACACCAGACAAATCCCTCATGGTGGTGCTGAAGATGGAGCCAGGCTGTGTGGTAATAGCAAACGTGGAAGGAACTGGAGTTGCTACTGAAGAATAGACAACCCCATTAGACGACCTCAAAACACTCCCCACACCATACTGGGGTCCTGGAGGTGGAGTCATTCTTGCTGTGGAATACTGCGGGGTACTAATCCCAACTCCTGAAATGACTTGTCGAGTTTCTGGATATGGACCTGTAGTCTTGCTTGAATAATCCATTACCTCACCTGAAATACAGGGGAGAGTTATAGTCCAGTTCCTAGAATGAACGATGTTTTGGGGATTGGAAAGCCCTCTCAGTCTTGAAGAACATAATGAACAGGACTGCATGCAAATCCACAGGTTATTAACCTACTCAGGTGCAGAATAAAAGCAATGTTGAACATGCAGGCACATGCAGGCGACTTTGGGTGGCAGAAATTTTAAAAAAAAAGTGGAGAAACAAAAATGAACATGTACTCCAAAATATATTGCCAAAACATCCAAAGAAAGATAAAAAATAACAAAATTGGAAATAAGACCACATTGTCATCCTGAAATGAGATGAGGAACACCATGATATTTCAAAGAAAGGTCTGTTGCTACATCATACTGACCTGTAGTAATTCTCCCTGAAGTAAGATCTACTGCTGTATCAGTTCCTCCAGAATAATCAAAAGCGTTCTTACTTTTATAGAAAAAATGTCCAGCCTCTGCTAAATTAGTGTCAGACATGGAAGGTTTCATTCCCCCAATCCCTCTATAACCATATGGCCCTGATCGATCATATTGATAGTGATCATCCCTATAACCAAAACGATCTTCAGGAAGAGTGGTTGCAGGCTGCTGTGCTGTGCAGCTTCTTCCAAAGGGTAACTTATAAACCACATCACAGCACACGGCTCTTCTTCCTGCAGTCAGATCAACAGGTTTTTCATCATCTTCTATTATTTTAGTCACCACATTTGAAGAAGCTTCATCCATTGTTACAACAGTTCTGTGAGTTTTGGAGGTACTGAGATCCACTACTTCCCCATCAGTGATGCTCTGAGATGTGGAGCTATCAGTCCATCCATTTGTGACACCAACAGGAGGTGCAGTAACAGGTTTCGTAGGAGCTGATGTCACTGGGTGTGCAGAAGTACTTAAAGATAAGTTTATTGGTGCTTCCTCCCTAATTGTAGGAAAGGTCTGGCCACTTGGTACTCTGTATAGTGGCTCCACATGCTTTGATGTAGTAAGCTGGAGTGGTGCTGCGGTTGCAAGTTCTAGACCCACTAGGCTTTCTGTGCCTGTGGTGTAACTCGCAGTAGCTGTGCATGTAACAACAGTCACTGTCTCTGTAACCAGGGATATAGGAGTCACTCCTGATGAAGTTGCGCTCAGATTTATAATTGAGGGTTGGACAGCACTAATTTGTCTCCCATACATTTCACTTGCTGTGGTCTGCCTCTTCATATCCACTGCAGAGGCAGAAAGATCCATACATTTTTCAGTTACTTTAACATCTGCTTTGGGTACTGTACGCAGATCAATGGCATCACCAACAAGCTGCAACTGGACACCTTCTTTATGCTGCTGCTTCTCTGAACGGAGGTGATCTAGAGCAAGAGGCTCTGGAGGAAAGGATATAGAGACACTGCTGAGACCAACACTAGGGACTGTACTTCTTGCTGCTGGAACTTCAGCCTTGGAAACTTCAGCTGGGTGAAACTGTGTAACTGAAGCTGAAGTTGCTTGAAATGAAGACAGTGTTGTGACTGGGATAGCAGCAAATGTCTCCAAAGCTCTGGAGATGTACAGGCTCTGTTGTGAAGAAGTTGATATTTCCTCAGCTGTCATAGGAGGAACTACAGAAAATACTGGTTCAGTGGAAATCAGATCTTTGGGGGGTGATCCCAACGGCCAACTGGTAATAGCCTGACTAGGTGAAGAATCTGTTGGAGTGCCAGGTTCAGATGGCAATGTGATAACCACATAAGTTTCCATAAGAGACTTGGAAAATCTTGGCGAGGACTTGTTAGAGTGAGGGGAAAGTGGAGAGGTAGGGGAAGGCAATTTATAGTCTGCTGATGTCACTAAATTTAATGTCATACTTGTAGTTAAAGGTAGACCTGTTGGTTTGGTGTATGTATCTGTTAGTTTTGGGGTCGTGACTGGAGGTTGAGGAACTGCTGGTTTAGGAGCAAGTGGAGGTTTGCTTGGCTCAGGTCTATGTGTAAATACAAGTCCAGATGGAATTAAAGATGGCTTAGGAGGAACAGGAGGAGGTGCAGCGGTATATACTTTTGTCATAGGTAACCCATTACTGCTGGGAGCAGATGTGGTCTCCACTGTAGTAACAGAATCTACTAGAGATGTAGCTGCAGTAGTTGCAGTCACTGGAGCTGTAACCGCTAATTTTTTTTTAGGGTGAATAGTTGGTTTAGGTGAGGTTGGTGGAGGAAGAGGTGGAGGAGGAGGAGGAGGGGGAGGCGGAGGAGGTGGAGGAGGGGGAGGAGGAGGGGGAGGGGGTTGGGCTGATATGTCCAAAGAAGAACTTCGAAGGAATGGACGAGTTTTAGTTGGAAGAGAGAAAATGGGAGGAGTGCCAGATGGTAGCTGAGATGCAGGTTTTGCTTGACTCAAAACCTCTTCAGGTAAAAAGCATGTCGTTGAAACCTGCTCCTTCATTGGAAGAGTTTTTACAGAAGAAGGTGTCTGATCAAACACAGTGTCAGGTAAGCTAATTTCTGTCAGTTCAGCCTCAGACTCCTTCCTAGTATCTCTATAAGCTTCCAAAACTTCCAGAATAAGTCCATCCCCTGTTTCCTTTCTGGCCTTCTTCGCTGCATCTTTTTCAGATATAGATAAATCAGTAGAAACAGTGTCAGCAATTAGCCCCTCGAGTTTAGTTCCTACAGATTCTACGAGAGAAGGTTCTATATCAGATAAGGAAATCACAACGTGATCTGTACTAGTTCTACCATCCTGTATGGTTGTCTGATCTAAAGGTATATTTATGTCTTCTGGATAGTCTATAATGCTGCCTGGGAAATATGTTGATGAAGAAATTTCCTCAGCATCTTCAAATTTAGCTACAATGTCCACTGGCTCAGTATAAACTGTGGTCATGCTATCCAGGGTAGTAATGGGTGAGGAGCTATCTGTGGTACAAACTGAAGAAACAGATGATGTGAGAGACGGTGTGTCAGAGGGTGGGACTGATGTAGCACTTTCTGAAGGTTCAGAATAGGTCAAAATCAGTGATTCATGAGCAATTATCTCTTGAATTTCTCTTGTATAATCAGTCACATATTCATCCTCAATTTCTTCTGCTGAAAAATGCTGGGTTATTTTAACATCTGGGATGGAGAGTGTTGTGCTGCTGGTTGAATCTGTAAGAGATGCTCCTGAGAGAACACTTGATGTCAAAGACGCATCAGGTACCCTATCAAAGTCCACAGTGGACTCTGTCAGATCGTCCCTGATGAGGGGCTGGGTTGGACTAGATCCAGGTGTTAACTGCATCTGTTGTCTTTTCATGAGTTCTTCATAGGCAGCATCAGCATCTAATAATTTTTTTTCTTCACTGGTAGAGGTTACCATACTACCCAGATCAACAATCTCATGACTTTCTGGGATGATAAAAGAACTTGAAACTATGTCTTCTTGAGGCAAAACAGCATGTAAATTTTCTAACTCATAAAACTCTTTCTGGAGGTCTGTAATTTTCTGCATGGGATCTTCATAAATCTGTTCCGGAAGTCTCATTTTTTGCTCTCTCCTTGTCTGCTGCAAAAATCCATTTTCCTCTTCTTGCCTTGCGAGCAGACTGCTGTCGAGTGAACCATTGTATGTGTCTTCTACTAAAGATTCATAAATATAATCTTCTATTAGCATCCCACCATACAAAGGCTCTTTTTCAAACATTTCGTCTCGTTCATTTGCAGCTGGAAAAGCTTTATATTTCTGGCTTTTATGCATCATTTCTTCATACATCTCCTCAGCACTTTTTAATGCCTTTTGGCCACCTTCTTTCTGCATAATAGATTGCTCATCTGTCGGTGAGTATAAAGACACAGCTGTGGGCAATTTATAAACTTTTTGTACTTCGATTATTTTTTCTGGGCTTATTTCAAAGCCTTCTGGGTCTGACTCTATGCTAGGTGAATATTCAGAACACGAAGATCGATGGAGCTCCTCCATTTCTGCAGCCTGACGTAATTCTTCTGTTGGAGATGCGTCTTCGATGGGAGAGAGATTACTGGGTGGTGTCTTTGGTCTTTCCCTCCTTCTCTGAGCTCGAAGTTCGTCTTTGTCTTTCTTTGATTTCTTACTAGAACTCTTTCTTTGTTGCTGTTCTAATTCCCGTTGCTTTTCTTGCTCCTTCAATAACTCTTCTTCTTCTCTCAATTCTTCCTCCTCTGAAGAATCTTCAATGGTAGGTAAAAGAGGGCCATGTGATCTATGTCGAGCCTTGCGTTGTTGTTTGCTCTCTCCCTTTTTGTGACTTGGACTACTATCACTGTCTTCATCAAGAGAAGAAACGGATGTAGGGGATGTGCCAGGAGTGAAGCTGGAGGCATGAAGACTAGAAGATCCTTCCCCCCTTGATCGATCTTCTGGAGAGTCTGTCAGGCTTTCCATTTCTAATTCTGGCTCATCATCAAAATACAAAGCTGTTTTTTTCTGTGACGACTCTGCAGAATATTTATCGGCTATGGTGCTGTTGAGTTCAATTGTTTTAAATCGACGGAGTCCTCCTCCTCCGGCAACTACCAGTTCTTCACTCTCCTGACTTTTAGTTTCTCGGTATTTAAGCTCAGGACTTTCATCAAAGGTCTCATCATCTTCATCATGCCAGGAATGGCGTCTTCCTGCATCGTCATCAAAGCTTGCACTACTTTTTCGCGTCAGTCGCCTGTGTTTCCCTGCTGTTCCTTTCCCCTTCCCCCTGGTTTCTTCCTTCCTCTGGCTTTCTATGCTACTGCTAATCTCTTTGAGCTGGTTCCTGATGAACTCATCGTCTTCAGAATCTGAAGCATCTTCATCAGCACTCATTTCTATGATTTGCTTTCGAATGAAGTCCTCCTCTTCACCTGATCCTTGGCTGTCTTCCTGTTTATACTCATCACTGCTTGATGATCCAACACTAGTCCTCCCTTTTCTTGGCGGAACAGGTGAGTTTTCGCTTTCACTACTGTCTTCAATTGAATCATGAGGCTGTCTCCTTGTAGCCAACTCATCAAATTCAGGCTTTTCTTGGTCCTTTCTGGAAAGAATGTCTTGTTGGCTCTCTTTTTTAAAAGTGTCTCCTTCTTCTTGACTCTCTTTGGTCTCCTCCTCTGAAACTGTAGATTCCAGTTTTTCTACTAAACTCTGAGTTTTCTGCTGGTCCTTAGGCTGCTCAGGAGAAACCTCATGGGGCTGTGTTTTCTTTTCTGACTTTTCTTCAACAAGTGTACTTGCCTGAGCTTCTAAAATAGATAGGACTGTACTTTCTAACTTAGCCAAATCTGAGGGGCTGGAAGGGCTGCTTTCTTGTGAAAAGGAGTCCTTTTTGAGTCCCTTGAGCAAATCCTTTTCATCACTGGGAATAAGACTTGGAATTTCACCAAGTGAACTTGATATTCCATCAGAAGAATATCCTGTGTCACTAAGACCTTGTGGGCTTTTCGGCTGCTGAGAACTTGAAGTGTCTGATTTGTCATCTTCCTTTTCCTAGCAGGGAGGAAAAGATACAGGAAAACTTAACATGGGTAAACTAATAACACAGCCTCCCCATTACTCTCAAATAACTATTACTGAGGAGAAATTATAGGAATTTTTCAACTATATAACAGTATTTAAAAAAATCAATGAGCACAAAAAATAAAAATAGTTGATACATATTAAGGTTAGTTTTTATTTAACTAAAGTTTAATCAAATGTCAGTTCTCAAGCACAACTGATTTTATTTCATTGATGTATCATTTTATATCTCAAAACCATTTTCCTTTAAAACATGATTATCTTTCTCAACATTTACTTTGCATAAGAAGTCAAATGGCCAAAGAAAATCTTTAGTAAGTTTCTCTTAACATAATTAATATTTTTGGTTTATTAGAACAGGCAAACAAAGAATCAGAGAATGGGCTTTATACTTGGCTATAAACTGTACGGGATATATTTACTTAACAGAAATAAGCAGGTAACATGACCATAATAATATTCATCTCACCTACTGTAAAGGATTCTTTTTTTTTTTTTTTTTTGAGATAGAGAGGTCAAACAAGGCATTGCCTTTCAAAGACACTCAAAGATGTAAAATGCTATATTTCACTTGGTATGAATGTTAATCTCTATATCACTGTTGCTAATCTCTATATCATAATTGTTAAGCTCTGTATCACTTGAATGTTTAGAAATTGTAAAATTCAAAAAAGCTATGTGATCATTGGTCTGACTGAAAGCTTTAGCTAAAGAGAAATATTCGGCTGTTATTTTTCTAGAGTTATTAGATCATAGCTTCAGCATCCCATCTTAAAGAAATTTAATATCATTTATAAATGTCTATGGACTTGAATATACTTGAAATTTTTACCTTCGCCTTACCCTACTCATTTGCATTCATTCCAATTCAATATCTGTCTTTATGTATAAAGATGTATCTTGAGCACATTATAGGGTAAAATGCTTTTGCAGAATTTAAAACATGACAATTAAAAAAGACAGTCTGATACATTCTTCACAACTTTTAAGCAAAAAACCATGCCTGCCCTTTGTATTACTACAAATTAACTTCCCTGGACCATTTTTGATGTCTTTCTAGAAAAGGAATACTTATCTGCCATTGTGAGATCGTAGTAGTTGGGCTGACAAGCACCCAACTAACTGGTTCATTTCTGTTAAGAGCCACAAATTGAACAGGTAATCACAGGTGAAGTAGTGTTCTCATCAATTTTCTATATGATTTTTCTAGGGATCTCCACTGTGACTGCTCACATCTCACATAATACCAGAGCACAACATTTTATGTCCAGTATGCTTTCTACATCTTTCTTTCCTATATCTAACTACCATAACCACAGGGGTGGGGACATAAGCTCCTTGTGAAAAAAAAACAGTCAAGAAAATGATTCTTCATAATAAAATTTTGATGGTGTAATTTGTGTTCTTTATTGTGAGTCTGCACATATTATAATACATAACAATGTAATAAAAGTATACATATAAGGAGGGAATGCAACTATGGTAATATATAACGATTTATTGAGTATAATAAAGAAGAAATTTTAATTTTATACAATGAATTCTGAAGGCTCTATTGGCATTTTATAAAAATATGATTTGGATCAGACATACACAACATAACAAAGGAAATTAAGAAACACTAGACAGAAGACTCAAATGCATAAATATCAAAATCCCTACCTTACAATCCCCCTTATATGCCCTTCTGGATGTGTTCATGCTTTCCTTCTTTTCTCAGTGTTATGTTCTACTGACTTCTCCCTCCTGGTTTCTTTCCTCTATATTCCTCATGAGATTCAATCACCATTTACCTATGGTGATGTTATGATGATTTTTCACCTAAATGACTTCCTCTCCATATTATAAAGTGGAATAGGTCTGCAAAGATGTCGTTCTACAGGTCTGTGGGTCTAAGATAAAGTATCTGGAGTGTTTAATAAGGAAATCAAGTTAGGTGATCAAAAGGCATTTGGCTGAATTGTTTAGTAGGAACAATTGGTCATGTCCTTATACCACAATCACTGAAAAAACTCAGTGTCAATTTCTGTCATACTGACTAGCATAAATGTAAACTTTCTGGCAGAGGTGAGTGACTGTCTGCTCCATTACTATTAGTGTACTATCAGATCACACACCAACTAACCCCTTCACCTCTTTAAGAAACCTGTACATTTCATCTGCTGCTATTAAAACAATAAAAAAGTTGTTCTTCACATATAGAGATCAGCATAATGAGGTGCCTATCTCTCCATCCACCTATCCTTTCTGTGGCTATTCACTCTTGTTTGTGAGATATCTGGGTTAAAGTTCTTAGTGCAATTTGTATCCATGTAGGTTAACTGGCAATGGCACCCCACTCCAGTACTCTTGCCTGGAAAATCCCATGGACAGTGGAGCCTGGTAGGCTGAGTCCACGGAGTTGCTACGAGTCAGACACGACTGAGCGACTTTACTTTCACTTTTCACTTTCATGCATTGGAGAAGGAAATGGCAACCCACTCCAGTGTTCTTGCCTGGAGAATCCCAGGGACGGGGGAGCCTGGTGGGCTGCCATCTATGGGGTCTCACAGAGTCGGACACGACTGAAGTGACTCAGCAGCAGCAGGTTAACTGGTCAGTTATAGATTTAACACCTCAAACTCTTGCTTTATGAGTACATTTCTTAAGGAGGGAATAATTTGATCAAAAAAGAAAGAGTATCCAGTACTAAGAGAAGAATATACAGCATAGTATGTAAGTTTGGTCTGATTTTCTCTCATTATTCAAACATTTGAAGTACTGTAACTCCAGAAAACTGTGATGAAAGGAGTCGTGTGAGGGAGGCTTATTTTCTTTCAAATTTCTAATTCCCTAGGACTAAAAAATCGGGAGTTTTCCTTTAGTTGCTTCAAAAATGTGTGGCTGTATGCTTTTTACTGAGAAGAACATTAAGCTATTTAGTAACATACTAAGATTTAATAAAATTAATAGATTCAACTGATTCTAAAGTATATGCATAGACTACATATGTAATACAATGTACATATGTGGTTACATATCACTGAGTTTTCTTATTTACTCATTATTTTCATCATTTGAATTGATAGGAGTTGGAATTATGCATTTATTACATGCAACACAAATACAATCCAGAATGACCTCTAAAATTATTACATAAGAATAAAATTCCAGGTATAGTTCCCTTATAGTCCTCAGTCTTAGATTCGAAGTTAGTGGGAAGGACGTTAAGTGTTCATAATTTAAGCACACTTTTTTTAAAAGAAAATTGCAATGTTATTTTTCAGTTCCCTGAGGAACACATTTTCACTGTATTTTTCTAAGTACATTTAGCATTAGACTCTATTTCACTGAGTTTTTTTTTTTTGTATATGTTGCACTTTTTCTCCATGTATAGAATCCTGTACTTGAGTCTTTGTAGTCTTTGTATATGAAACAACTATTCAAAAGTTTAAGAAATGAAGATTCATATTTTCTTACTAACCCAAAGCAGAAGGTGCAGACTACTTTTCCTTTCAGTATTCCACTGCCCTTTATTGACTTGAAGACTGGTCAGAGGGAGGCAGTGAAGAATTCAGAATCCCTTGAAACCTTCCCATGGCATCCTATCTTGAGGCCTTCTCTAGTATCAAGACATTTCTGTCCTGCCAAACTTAGTTCTGCCCTTTCAAAGATGTTAAACTCTTAGGCTTCCATGTCGAAGGCAAATGGAAGGTTTTTTTTTTTTTTTTAAAAAAAACCTTTTATTGGAGTTATGAACTGAATTATTGGTTAAAGACTGTGCAAAGAAAGGAAGCAATATTATGTTTTTGCTTAATGTCCTCCAAGTTATTTAAGTGTAACAGGCCAAAGGAAAACAACAGATGAATAATCTTTAATCAGTTATACAATGTTTTGCCAAAATGGATTGCTAGTCTGAATATTCTGAACAGTGTAAACAAAATTAAATCCACAAATTTACTGGACTTGGAGAGAAAATTAGATAGTCCCACATACATGGGAATCCTTTTCGCTGAAGAAAACCTCATCATTTTCTATCCTATACAATTATGCTGTCTTTATATACCATATATATAACTTAAATACTAACTTCTGGGTCATTTAAACTAGAAATAAAAGTTTATGCTAAAGTATGTTTGAATTTTGTCCTTTTTTAAATCAAGAGAGCTGTAACTTTTCAATGTAATATATCAGATGCAGACAAGCAGTATTCTGTTTCAGTGTAACACATAATTTTTAAATGTTAAACTAAAAAAAACAAAGAAGAATATACCTTTCAAAATATTTATTATATTTCAGGATACATTTTAACTCCATTCGACTAACACATTTTGAAAGACAGGAATGAGTGGAGAGACAAAATGATGGGGCAATAAAGAAATGCAAACAACAAACTGTAACAATATGAATGACGCACATGACAAATGAATAAAAAATAATGTGAACATCTAAACGAAGTAAAAAAGTATATACAAAGTGGCTGAGATTAGAGTGGGAAGTGCTAAGGGAGTTGAATAATTATAATAATGAAAAAGCAGTGTGCTAGAAGTGTCATGGGGAGGCAGCATTATGTAGAGTGTTTAGAAGCCCAGCCTTTATAAGCACAACTGGACTATAATCTTAGCTTTGCTGCTTCTCAGCCTTGTGATCTTGAGCATAACAAATTTAGTTTTCTCCTCTTTAAAACAGACAAAATATTTAACTCATCAGTCGTTATATGGACTAAGTGATAAGGCACCTAAGACAGTGCTCAGAACATAGTGAGAGATAAATTGACTATTATGATGATTTAAAATAAAAAGCAATTTAAAAGTAATCATTATAGAGTGTCTGAACAGTAGGAGAAGTGACTGACACAAGGGAGAGGTCTGGGTGGGATTTTTCCGATAGGAAAACAGCACCAGTGCACAGAGAAGAACTGAATTCAGGTTCAGAAGGAAGATGGCACAAGCCACCTCTGGGATTCACACAAAAGCATTCTTGGCTGTTTTTCAACCTCTCATTGATGGGGGAATACTAGGTTGCTTTCAAGTTAGAGTGGAGCCACAGTCCAAAGGGCTGGGAAAGCCAACTTAAGTATTTAGGCAGAAGTTCTCAGTCGAGGCCAGGTATGCAAAAAGTAAATACTTTTAGGAAGTAAATATGTAGGATTTTTAGTGTCTTTTTAAACCCCAAATAGAAATCATATTTTATAAATGTTTAATAAATAGATTGACACTGGCATTCTTTGATTTCTTATGTCAGTTGGTCATATGTTCTCTGAAGAATCCTGGGAGAAAACTGGGAGTTATACTGTAAAAATTCATAGCAAGGCAGTTACTTCATTTGCTCACCTTTAAATTGAAGCTTATTGTTCAGTTGTAGTTTTTATTACCTAATTTCAAGCAAACCAATGTTCCTGTAATAGGTAAGTTGTAGACAAGATATTCTCACAAAAAATTCATGTGTTAAAGATAATGTTAATAACGTTAGAAACACAAAAGCATATTTATAAAGAAGCTGACACTCTTCATATTGTTATTAGTTTTTCATCAGCAACATGTCAAGGTAAAAGCTGTGAAGATCAAGTTAAATCAGATCTGACACAGAGTTAGTCAAAAATGTGCCATAACTAGGAAAACTATTTGATATCTATATTGCATATGCTATTGCTATTAACAAATCTTGCTTCAACACATCATGTGCTGGCTAATTTCAGCAAATGATCCTATAACAATATCACAGACGTCTAATATTTTTGGCAAATAAACATTCCAGTACTTAACAAATATTCAACAAGTTGAAATAAACATGTAAAATCTTCTTTTGAGCTGCTGTCTTATTGAATAGGAAAAGACAAAAAAATCATGTAACACTTGGGGAAACTTGATTTTTCTGCCATGGAAATATGGCTGAAGTAATACATAGAAAATAATATGGTGACAAATCAAACTGCATTTGTTTGTTAGCCAGTATCACTGCAAAGAAGAAAGAAATAACTGCAGAAGGTTTGGGGAAAATTATTAGGATCAAGTAAACAGCAAAAGGTTTGGCAATAAAATCAAAGTGCGGATGTTTCTAACATGCTCAGTTTATAATATTCATCATTTCTGTTTCAATAGTAAAATATTACTACTGTGAGCTACAAAGTGGTTCAATACTGAGTGATTTGTTTTAAAAGGTGTATCTATATTAATGAAAAAAAAACTGTATGTTAAATTCTGAGGAGTGGTTCTTTTGACTGGAATTATTATTTTTAATTTATTTAATTGGAGGATAATTACTTACAGCGTTGGGTTGGTTTCTGCCATGCGTCAACATGAGTCAGCCATAGCTAAACATAGGTCCTCTCCATCCTGAACTCCCCTCTCACTTTGCACTCCATCCCAGCCCGCTAGGTTGTCACAGAGAACTAGGTTGAGCTCCTTGTGTCACACAGCAAATTTCCACTGGTTATCTATTTTACATATAGTAATGTATATGTCTCAATGCTATTCTGGAATTATTTTGAAAGTTCAGGATAGGGGACACATGTACACCTATGGCTGATTCATGTGAATGTATGGCAAAAACCACTACAATACTGTAAAGTAATTAGCCTCCAATTAAAATAAATAAATTAATTTACAAAAAAAACACGATAAGGTTACAGAGATAGCAGTGCATGCAAAACTCGTTTACTGCATCTTTTACAAGTAAGCCAGTATTCCAGAGAACCTCAGGATTTTACAGATGTGATACATAGTGTAATGAGACCTTTATATTTTGAGTAATATCTTTAATATTTTGTACTGAGATAAATAATAACTAAGAATTTATTTTATCCATAGAGGTTTGCTGATTATCTCATGAGAAATTAATTTTAAAAGTTGTAGATTGTGAAGATTTAATTTTTTTTTTTGACAAAAGTAGAACCCCAAAGTGGTTGAATGTTTTGGTGCTGACAAATGGTGATTAGTAATATGCTACATATTATATATTTAGGAAGAAAGTAAACTCTGAATATCAGTATGATAACTAGAAAGTATATGGGGAAAAAAATAAACACAAGCTGTCTCTTCAAGAGAATCATGATGTGTACACAATCCTTTGAAGATAGATAACTGGAAAGCATCATGTGATTATGCTAGATAAAATGACATATCATTTAAAAAAGTTTTCATGTTTGCCTTTTCAAACAAACTTTAGACAGAATATTTTAATCTGTTTATAAACTTTGTAGATAAAGAATTCCAGTGGGTTTTCAACCCATTTGCTAAAAAAAAAAATTAAAAAAAAATTTAGAACACCACATTTTGTGATAACAGGAATAAACAACTGGCATCAAGTTAGATTAACATTTATTTATGGGCATTCCACAACTTAAAAAAAATAGTTTTCAATTCCAAACCTAGAAAACAGGTAGCAAGATTTGGAAAGTGCTGTTTTTAATACATTTCTTTCATTCCCGATATATTCTGTGGACTATCTTTTTTATTTTAGAGAGTCATCAACACTAAATGTCAAAATATCAAAATAAACAACTTAGAAGCTGAATTTCAAAGAACTCTTATTAAAACATCTTACAAGATTTTCAAACATCAAAGCACAGTCAACACTCTCTAAAATATTATTATTAGTTATACTTCACTATGATCAAGTATATCTATATTTAAATAAACATAATAAAAATGGTGATTTAGCTTAATTTTGATATTTTTGTGAATATGCATATTGAAAATATAGTGCACAGGTTTAATTTAGAAATAAGTATACACATACTGAGGCTGTTAAAGAAAAGTAGAGATGGTTAAAAGTGATGAATTTCTAAAATAAAAAGTAGCATCAACAAAATATTTGGATGCTTCTTGTTTAAATTAAAACCAAATAGAGAATCATTAGAAATATCTGAGTGACAGAGTTATACTGTTGGAACTCTGGAGAACAATTACTTGATAATTATATACTAGAGAAAGGAAAAATAGAAGCCTATTGACTAGTAATTATATTCCTCAAGTCACTGATACAAGATTATGAAGGCCATAAGTAGGATATTGTCCTTAGGAATAGGATCTAAGAGACAGAAGCGTGATGTGGAGAGCCCAGTGTGTAAGAAGAAACCTCAGACTACCCTGAAGATTAGCGACTGGGAGACTAAAGACATGATGAATGATGAAGCCATTATCAGGAACTGCTCCTACAGAGAGTTGGATATGATTTGAACACTGAGTCCCACTTTTCAATGAGTTTCTGAAGTGAAATGATCTACTCAGTACTTGAAAATGCAGGTCCAACACTCAAGAGAGACAGATGGTACACAACAAGATTTAGGAAATAGGAAATAAATGTTCATGTGGCTCCCCTGAGAGGAAAGAAGACAGAATTCAAAGAAAATCCTCATCACATAGAGATGGGAAAAGAGAAAGTCAGCGAGATAGTCAAAGTAGAACTCAAAAAGCGCAATCAGAAAGACAAAAAAGAGAACAAAAAGGGAAGAGTCATGAGAGCCAAGGACAGCTTCACGAAAAAAGAAATAGTAAAAAGAATCTATTTCTGCAAAGTAGTTAGCTAGGAGAAACAGTGGGTGGGGGTGGGGGGAGTTAGATCTAGCCATTAGAATGAGAATACACAGGCATCTGTTTTCTCTAGCTCTGATAAACTTACGAATTAATAACAAAGGAAGACCAGGATTTACTTTATGAGTGATGTACCATATGCCAGAGATGAATTAGTAACCATGTGTTAAAACTATGAACAAAACAACTAAACTGGGTTAGGATGGGCTATTAACCCTTAAAAGTTTCCATTAAAGAAAATAAAAAAGAAGAATATATAAAGAATAATATATATTCCAGATTATGCTTGGATTACAAATAAACCTTCAATATTAAACAAACTGAATAAAACTCTGAACAAAATACATTATATTGCATACACACAATACTAAAATAACTGTAAAACACGTTTCTTCTGAATTTTGGCTGTACTTTTTTTAAAAAATCACAATTATTTAATAATTTTATGGTTGAACACATCTTGAAAGATTTTCAAGTGAGAAGAAATTTGTTGAGTCTTGCTTAACCAAGTGGCTAAGTAAATAAAAATTTCAAGACAAACATTATTTCATGTGAAAGGGGGATACTGATTTCATGTTAGTATTTTTTTTCTGAATGCTACTGACTCTTTTTGAAAATGCTACTAATTGAAAGCTTTTACTTACAAAATTACCATTAAGCATTTGGTGTACATTTAGGTAGACATTAGTAAATTGCAGGTGTAAAACTGCAAAATGAGGTAAGAAACATAACTTACTGTTTTTTCCTTTCCAGATTCCGTCTGATCAGGCTTTGCCATGCACGGTGCCTGTGGCTGTACTTTTATTTTTTGAGTCATCCCATCATCTTCTTTAGGCAAACGCCGAGGTGTGCTGGCTGGTAAATCTTCTGTCTCCATCTGCGGTTGTTTCTTTTCTTCCACTGCTTCCGGAGGCACTCTGTCTTCAGATTTTACTTCAGCAATTTGTACTTGAGTTTTAAGTAAGTCACGTTTCTGTTCTTCCTCTAGAACCGATGCTTTTGTTGCTGGGGCTAACTTTTTGTCTTCAAGAGCCGGCTTTTTGTCTTTAAGGATTGGTTTTTTTTCTTCAAGAGGTGGCTTTTCTTCTTCAGGGAGTGGCTTTTTGTCTTCAGAAGGTGGCTTTTTGTCTTCAGGGGGTGACTTTTTTTCTTGAGGGGCTGAAGTTTTGTCTTTACCCTCTTCTCGGATTTGATCTATGGTTTCCGTAGGGGTACTTTTTTCACCTGAAGGCGTTTCTTTTACCTTTTCTGAAATGGTTTTTTCTGCTTCTGGTTTTTCTTCTTGTTCCTTCTTTTTCACTTTTACTGGGGCAGGCATTGCTGTTTCCTGAAATGGTTGTTCCATAGGGACAGGCATAGGAGAGGCTTTTGGTCCTGCCTGGGTAGGTGGCATTTTGCCCATGTCTCCCAGCTGTCCTGATATTGCTCTCTGGGTTTGGCAATTTAAACAAAGCCATTCTTGAATCTGTAAATAAAATAAAATTAAAAGATTAACTATATTATAATACATCTGTTTTGGCACATTTACCAAGATGAGCACTTGACAAATTCTGGCTGCTTTTTTATATATGGAGAAGGTATGTCATTGTTTTCTGGATCAATAGAACTGACTTTTAAAAGAACATTGCAAAAAGACTGCCTGAAATCTAAACAATAGGGAGAATCCTTAGGGATTAGCATCTAATTGGCCTCATCATAAAAAGAAAATAAAAAATGTATCAAAGATGTTTAGTTGCTAAGTCCTAACTGACTCTTTTGCAAGCTCATGGATGGTAGCCTTCTAGGCTCCATGGGATTTCCTAGGCAAGAATACTAGAATGGAGTGCCATTTCCTTCTCCAGGGGATCTTCCCGACCCAGAGATCAAATACCCCAGGGACTGAACCCAGGTCTCTTGCATTGCAGGTGGATTCTTTACCACTGAGGCACTAGGGAAGCCCGCATCAAAGACAGACTAGGGAAATATCGTTTTTTTGGTTAAAATAAAAATCTGCATTTGTTCTAAATACAAATATTTTTAAGCCTTATACCTTCAAAATTAGTGTTCCTATCATAAACTTTTTCAAAAACTATTAAATTACAGTAGTTTTCTTTTCACAGCCAATTAATAGTAAGTTTTAAAAGACTTAGGCTATAATCTCCTATCTTTGGTTTTGGATCAAATGTAATTCTGTCTACCAAAGCAGAAGATGACAAGGCACATGTAGAAGTTTCAAAAATCACTTGTATATAATTCTCCATCTGATTTAAGATTAAAAAAATGTTATTTTAAATAATAATCACATTTTTTATGCAACTGTGTCAAGAAGCATTCACAAATTAAAACTGTTTGATATCTTTTCCCCCAGTTTTCTCAATTGCTGACTAACATAGTTCTTTATACTACTTCTGTTCCTAAGTGGAATCCATGGGCCACCTGAGCCAAATTTCCTGAAGTAGTCCTTACTCATACAAATTTTAGTAACTTTACCAACATACTTTTAGCAGAAACATGGGATAGGAGAAGGAGAATCTGCCTTTTAAATAACCTGTTGGTGAATTCTTTTGTAAACTAAAGACTGAGAAGTATCCTCTCATAACACACATAAATGGTCACATGGGAGAGAGATTGCTAGACTGATAATGTTGCAGAATTTCCTCCTTATTGATGTATGGTGTGCTTTTTCTTACATTATACCTATTAAAATGTAAGAAATTAAGGTTATACATGTAGCTTCTAACTGTTACCATTTAATGAATGCCTATCCTTTATTTTTTTTTTTTTTTTTTTTTAGTTTTTTATTTTTAAATTTTAAAATCTTTAATTCTTACATGCATTTCCAAACATGAACCCCCCCTCCCACCTCCCTCCCCATAACATCTTTCTGGGTCATCCCCATGCACCAGCCCCAAGCATGCTGCATCCTGCGTCAGACATAGACTGGCGATTCAATTCACATGATAGTATGAATGTTAGAATGTCATTCTCCCAAATCATCTCACCCTCTCCCTCTCCCTCTGAGTCCAAAAGTCCGTTATACACATCTGTGTCTCTTTCCCTGTCTTGCATACAGGGTCGTCATTGCCATCTTCCTAAATTCCATATATATGTGTTAGTATACTGTATTGGTGTTTTTCTTTCTGGCTTACTTCACTCTGTATAATCGGCTCCAGTTTCATCCATCTCATCAGAACTGATTCAAATGAATTCTTTTAACGGCTGAGTAATACTCCATTGTGTATATGTACCACAGCTTGCTTATCCATTCATCTGCTGATGGACATCTAGGTTGTTTCCATGTCCTGGCTATTATAAACAGTGCTGCGATGAACATTGGGGTACATGTGTCTCTTTCAATTCTGGTTTCTCGGTGTGTATGCCCAGAAGTGGGATTGCTGGGTCATAAGGTAGTTCTATTTGCAATTTTTAAGGAATCTCCATACTGTTCTCCATAGTGGCTGTACTAGTTTGCATTCCCACCAGCAGTGTAGGAGGTTCCCTCTCCAGCATTTATTGCTTGCAGATTTTTGGATCGCAGCCATTCTGACTGGTGTGAAGTGGTACCTCATTGTGGTTTTGATTTGCATTTCTCTAATAATGAGTGATGTTGAGCATCTTTTCATGTGTTTGTTAGCCATCCGTATGTCTTCTTTGGAGAAATGTCTATTTAGTTCTTTGGCCCATTTTTGATTGGGTCGTTTATTTTCTGGAATTGAGCTGCATAAGTTGCTTGTATATTTTTGAGATTAGTTGTTTGTCAGTTGCTTCATTTGCTATTATTTTCTCCCATTCAGAAGGCTGTCTTTTCACCTTGCTTATATTTTCCTTTGTTGTGCAGAAGCTTTTAATTTTAATTAGATCCCATTTGTTTATTTTTGCTTTGATTTCCAGAATTCTGGGAGGTGGATCATAGAGGATCCTGCTGTGATTTATGTCTGAGAGTGTTTTGCCTATGTTCTCCTCTAGGAGTTTTATAGTTTCTGATCTTACATTTAGATCTTTAATCCATTTTGAGTTTATTTTTGTGTGGGGTGTTAGAAAGTGATCTAGTTTCATTCTTTTACAAGTGGTTGACCAGTTTTCCCAGCACCACTTGTTAAAGAGATTGTCTTTACTCCATTGTATATTCTTGCCTCCTTTGTCAAAGATAAGGTGGAGAGATCACAACAGACAACACAGAAATACAAAGGATCATAAGAGACTACTATCAGCAGTTGTATGCCAATAAAATGGACAACGTGGAAGAAATGGACAAATTCTTAGAAAAGTACAATTTTCCAAAACTGAACCAGGAAGAAATCGAAAATCTTAACAGACCCATCACAAGCACGGAAATTGATACTGTAATCAGAAATCTTCCAGCAAACAAAAGCCCAGGTCCAGATGGCTTCACAGCTGAATTCTACCAAAATTTCGAGAAGAGCTAACACCTATCCTACTCAAACTCTTCCAGAAATTGCAGAGAAGGTAAACTTCCAAACTCATTCTATGAGGCCACCATCACCCTAATACCAAAACCTGACAAAGATGTCACAAAAAAGAAAACTACAGGCCAATATCTCTGATGAACATAGATGCAAAAATCCTCAACAAAATTCTAGCAATCAGAATCCAACAACACATTAAAAAGATCATACACCATGACCAAGTGGGCTTTATCCCAGGGATGCAAGGATTCTTCAATATCCGCAAATCAATCAATGTAATTCACCACATTAACAAATTGAAAAATAAAACCATATGATTATCTCAATAGATGCAGAGAAGGCCTTTGACAAAATTCAACATCCATTTATGATAAAAACTCTCCAGAAAGCAGGAATAGAAGGAACATATCTCAACATAATAAAAAGCTATCTATGACAAACCCACAGCAAACATTATCCTCAATGGTGAAAAATTGAAAGCATTTCCCCTAAAGTCAGAACAAGACAAGGGTGCCCACTTTCACCGCTACTATTCAACATAGTTCTGGAAGTTTGGCCACAGCAATCAGAGCAGAAAAGAAATAAAAGGAATCCAAATTGGAAAAGAAGAAGTAAAACTCACTGTTTGCAGATGACATGATCCTCTACATGGAAAACCCTAAAGACTCCACCAGAAAATTACTAGAGCTAATCAATGAATATAGTAAAGTTGCAGGATATAAAATCAACACACAGAAATCCCTTGCATTCCTATACACGAATAATGAGAAAGTAGAAAAGAAATTAAGGAAACAATTCCATTCACCACTGCAACGAAAAGAATAAAATACTTAGGAATATATCTACCTAAAGAAACTAAAGACCTATATATAGAAAACTATAAAACACTGATGAAAGAAATCAAAGAGGACACTAATAGATGGAGAAATATACCATGTTCATGGATTGGAAGAATCAATATAGTGAAAATGAGTATACTACCCAAAGCAATTTACAAATTCAATGCAATCCCTATCAAGCTACCAGCCACATTTTTCACAGAACTAGAACAAATAATTTCAAGATTTGTATGGAAATACAAAAACCTCGAATAGCCAAAAGCAATCTTGAGAAAGAAGAATGGAACTGGAGGAATCAACTTGCCTGACTTCAGGCTCTACTACAAAGCCACAGTCATCAAGACAGTATGGTACTGGCACAAAGACAGACATATAGATCAATGGAACAAAATAGAAAGCCCAGAGATAAATCCACACATATGGACACCTTATCTTTGACAAATGCCTATCCTTTAAAGTACACAGGTGGAGAGTCATGCAAACAATATTGTGATTGTATGTTGTACTGTTTTCTGAGAGGTAATTTCAAATTGCTCTTCATATTGGATCATTCTTTCCAGTAGCATAACTTCAATTATTTAGAGACAAAAATCACTTATTGTCCTAGAATATTATTAGACAACTAAGATTCATTTCTTCAGTTTTTAATTTCTTTGAAGAAACAAAAATGTTGCTTAATAATAATGACTGTTTTGCAACTTGTAAGTTGCTATAATTCTTACTAGATTATCTAAAACAGTAAGGACCTGAGTCAATTATTTAATTTCAGATAAAATGCTATCTATAAAACATTAGTATGTATTATGGGTCACTTTACTTTGTGTGTTATGATCATCCAGTACCAATTTCTTTCTTAATTTCAACTCTAAGCAGCAATAAAGTGACTTGTGGCTTCTCTATATAGTAACTGTATACAAAGTCTTAAGAAAGAAACTGATTTGATCCTTATGTCTAATTCTAAAAGTTCCAGCTGTTGTCTTGAAGAGTCCCTAGAGAAGGTACTTCCATAATGTCAACAGAAAATCAATCTTAATCAGTGTTGTGGTTTCAAAAACTGCTCCTTGGTGGGGTCATATCTTATAATATTTTCATTCAGAAACTGACACTTTTAAAAACAAAAATAGACACAAATATCTGTACCATTGTGTACCATGACAAAACATTGTCATATGGATTCTAAATGCCAAATGCAGGTGGGTGCTATGCATTCCTGTCAGGGCAGGTCCAAATGTAAATAAGTTAGGAAGTTTTTAACATTCCAGAAATAAATATTTGGAAATTCTTATCAATTACAAAAGCATGAATACTTTATCTGAGTTTTAGGGACAAATTATTCTTACAAAGTTGTCATCTCTGGCTAGTTATATTAACAGCATGTGATACCAAAATGGTACACAGCTCTCATTAAAAGGAAAATATGTTGAGAAAATAGAGTGATTATTTCAAGGTAGTATACTCATTGTTTTCACACATTTGAAAATTTAGGTAAGAGGATAAAGGGTTACATTAATTTAATCTACTATGTCACATAAACACTTCATTTTCCTGATTTAAAACGTTTGCTAAACCTAGAAGCAGTGATAACCCACCCCTACTAAAATCACAGGCAAAGAGAAGGCAATAGCACTAGTCTAAGAGAAAAATGACCTATGTTGAGAGCCTCATTGGCTGTTTCAAATCTCTTTTGCTCAAATTCCCATCCCGATTCAGTTAAACCTAGTATCTTTTTTTGTTTTTTGGCCTGTTCATGCAGCTTGTGAGGTCTTGTTCCCTGACCAAGGCTTGAACTTGGGCCTTCTGCAGTAAAAGCATGGAATACTAGCCACTGGACTGTAAGGGAATTCCCTAAACCCAGTATCTTTAATTGTTACTGTCTGTAATTAATTTTAACATGATGTTGCCACATTTGGTCTCTTGGTTACATGACTGATTTGCATTTTGAAGAATATCATAAGGCCAAGCTCATTTTTTAACGTACACTTTGTCACCAAAATTAATTCAGAAACTGATGCTAGTATTATGTCAAATAATTATGACAAGAGCATTCACTTACATATCTATTCTATAGATATTCAGTCGATTTTTATCTATGGAGTACATATATCCTGGGGAAATTATATGTGCAAGGCTTATTCAATCATGAACTCACACTCAAGTAGAAGAAAGAAGCTATGGGTTAAATGTAAGTATAATATGCAGGGGAAAAAACTAAGGAAGATGGAAAGGATACTATGGTTTAGATGGAAAAGATACTATGGTTTAAAAGGATTATCTGATGAATTCATTAACAACATAAGGAATTTGATAAATTATAAATCACACAGAGTAATTTTTCACCAGTTAGAAATATTGAACGGGTGGTCTCACATGTGTGTCTCTTCTTTCTGCAGCCCTAGAACTCAGATTGTTGTTTAGTTGCTAAGTTATGTCACTCTTTGCGACCCCATGGACTATAGTCCACCAGGCTTCTCTATCCATGGGATTTCCCAGGCATGAATACTGGTGTGAGTTGCGATTTCCTTTTCCAGGGGATCTTCCCAACCTGGGGATTGAACCCGTCTCTCCTGCAGTGGCCGGCAGATTCTTTACCTCTAAGCCACCAGGGAAGCCCTTAGAACCCAAATTAGAATACCAACAAATTCAGCAAGCAGAGGAAATTATAAATTCAATAAAGGATTGAAAAGAAAAAACACTATTAGTTGCATCAAAAATTATATATTTCTTTAAACATGTAAATTTAAATTCTGTTTATTAAAAGAAAAGATAGGAAAAGGCAGAGATTAGGGTAAAATCCGAACTAGAAATGAGAAAAGCAAAAGCCATCAGATTCTGACAAAGAAGAAAATGAGTAAAACTTATTTTCACAAGAAAATTCATTTAGGACAATACAGGTCGTCATTATTCAATCATCATTAAATAAAAACACAATTACCAGAAGAATTTTCTTTACCAAAAAAAAAAATTGGAAAAATACTCTACAACCAGATAAGAAAATGTAAAAATCTGTTTTTCACAATTATTTCTTTTTTGCTTTTTAATCACAAATAATCCCAAAGACTTTTTTTAAATCACTGTATTCAGGAACCTAATTAAGAAGTATTAATTTTCTGGGTTCAAAAATACATACCTACAATCTTTAGTTTCTCAATAGCCACACATTATTAGACACAACATTATTTAATACTCATAATGTTTCTAGTTCAGTAGCAATCTGAAGAATTAAGCGAGATTTCTAAAATTATATTAAAATTCATAATATCTCACACTCACATATGACTTTTAATAGCTGGATAGATTTTGCCAAACATAGAATTAACTCTTTCTATAATAGTTACAGTTGTGACACACGTGCCTAATCATATTTTGCCTAAAGGTTAAATATCAAATGTTATGGTTTTATCTCTGAGCTATTTCCTTAGAAAGACAGTGAGACAATCAGAAAATGTATATGATAAATAATATGATGCATTGTATATTATATATGTGTATAAACTGAAGGCATTTCTATTCTATTACTAAGTCTATTACATAGAAAAATAGAACAAATAGATCCTATGGAGGCTTTTAAAAACATACTAGTCATTATTATGGATGCTCTCAGACCATTTCCATTTGGATTCTGTGTTTTAAAAATATGTTTTATTTTTAGTATACTTTATGTATCTTCTAATGGCATAAATATAATGCAAGTTTATATTTCATCTATATTATAATTAAGTGTATTAAATTCAGAAGGATGTATTTATATGTCATTTATATATATTTATACTATGAAACCAATCACATTTTTTAGTGCCTTATTGTTAATATCCAGGACATCAAAATTCACATCCAAATAGGAACAATTCTGATAAAGTATATGAAAAATAACCCCATTTTTATTACAATGTATTAAAATATATCCATTTGCCAACTAGTACACGTTAATAAAATACATTTATTTTAACATAAAATCATCAGGGCTTCAAAACAACACTCTAAAAAACCATTTAATCTTAAGAGGAGAGTAGGAAATGAATGCAGTTTTACCCAAAAAAGGAATTCTGCTGTGCTACTCAGCATTTTTCTATCAATAAGCAATTTGCTTTATATAACATTTCAGCTGTAACTATAGCAACAATACCATTAAGGAAAATCTCAGAACTTCAGGCTTGCCTATTTATTTTCCCAAGTATTTTTTCTGAAGCATGATAATAAGACCTGCAGCAGGTTGAACATCTGATTTTAGACTTTAAATGGTAGAGAAGTGATGGTCCCAAAATCTACATAAGCAATCATATTTGTGTCAGAGAAATATTATCTTAATATGAATTTTTCATTAAAGAATCAACTAGATTGATTCAGAAACTCATAAACTTTTTGTCAATAGAAGTGTTTAAGTAGATCCTGAGTGACCCCACTTAAAATTCTGTAAAGGAAAACCAAGTAATCAAGGGGATTGCTACTATAATGCCATTGAGTTTCCTGGCTGCCATGAAGCTTCTGAGTCCACAACAAAAAATTTACATATATTTTTGCTGGTCTGTTTATCTGTTTGTCATCCAGAACATTATTTTTTTTAAAGCTGAGAAGTAATTACACTGATAATTTGTTTAGAAGTCACTGTTTTACTTACTGACAAATCCACAAATTGGCGAACAACATCACCTGCAACTTGGCACTTTTTTCTATGTCCCCTACAGTCTAGGCATTAGGGTGTTTTATTTATCCAAGGCCCACACACTCTTCAACTTGACATTCTAAAAGATCAGATTTTTTTGCGTATTAAATCTCTAATTTAGTTACTTTTGTTACTTTTAAAAGGGAAAATGATTGATGGATGATGCATGGTGGATTCACTTTTTTTCCTTCAGCTTATACAATAAACTGTTCAGACTACAAAGTCAGGATATTAAAAACTTGTAATGATTATAAGACCACATTTGCAAGTGTGTGCAAAATGTGTTTGTGATATTTCTATTACTTTGTCCCTCAAAAAAATGAATGGGATTACTTTTGTTCCTTTTATAATCACTGAAATAAGAGTAACTCATAGCCAATATATATAACTGACTGGCTGAGGCTCTTCCTCATTTACTTCATATGTAGATGTAAGAACTTTCTCAGAATGTATTGGAATATTAATATTGACATGAAAACTAAGAAAAAAAACAAGTAGGTGATTTAAATATCAATTTTCAATGGAATTACTGATATGTAGGGTAGAAAATCAATAATGAAACCTAGTAGAAAATCTGTACTATTAGAAACCTATATAGGTGTTATCATTCTTAGGTCTAAATTGATCAGTGGTCATGCCCTTATCCATCTCTTCCTTTATGTTTACATCTGTAAGACCTGCCTCCGAATCCCTTATCTAAATGCATGAAGTCTATTTTACTCTTTTGCTGTAATTTTCTATACAAT
The DNA here is from genome assembly GCF_016772045.2 of Ovis aries. Classification (NCBI taxonomy): domain Eukaryota; kingdom Metazoa; phylum Chordata; class Mammalia; order Artiodactyla; family Bovidae; genus Ovis; species Ovis aries. The sequence goes on along the minus strand of NC_056057.1, from coordinate 39,048,578 downwards.
GTACATTTTCGTATAATGTAAAACTATATTAACAAACATTTCCATAAATAGCAAGATCCCGACTAAAATCATGTATACTATACTAGGGTTTAAAATTATAAAATAAAATTATTGGGATTATAATTGCACACTTTGATTGACATTTTTCTGTGTCTATTTTTCTTTGAATAAAGCAGGATCATTTTTCTAGTCACCTTTTCACTACAATTAGTAGGTAGTTTCCTAAACTAAGAAAGTAATCTCTGAGTGTTCCATGTTTTAAATACCATTACATAAATAATATATAAATACACATGCACTAATTAAAATCTTCTGAATAATTACAGTAACAATTTTGACAGAACTTGAGGGAAATCAGGGGCTTAGTTTCCTTTCAGAAATATATGAAAATAAATATGTATTTTCTACTAAATATAAAAGAACTAAACAGGGTTAATTTCCTTACAACATCTTCCTTCCTTTCTTCTTTTTCTTTTCTATCCTTTTCTACCTCCCTCTCTTTTTTTTTCTACCTCTCTTTTTTTTCTGACTGGAGAGAGAGAGAGAGAGAGAGAGAGAGAGAGAGAGAGAGAGAGAGAGAGAGAATGACCTCACTAAAACTGTTTTTGACTAAGTAAGTTACCTGATTTGGGTTCAATCAGAAACATTAGTACACCTGATCACCTTCCAGTGTGATCAAGTATCTGGTTAAAAGTGTATAAAAGACAACTCTAAGGACACAGCTGATTTCTCACTGGTAACCAATAATAAACTGAAGTCAAGAGTAATCATACATATTTATGTTGACTTTAGTTAATTCAGCTCTAGAAAAAAATGGAAGTCTCAAAGGTAAGACTTACCTGCAGATTCATGGCATTTCTATGTGTGATTAATCGTTCTAGTGTACTATACTTTAGGTTGACATTTCTATGTTTAACAGAAAATAAGCAATAGTTTAAATATTTATCATTTATATGGATACCAAATTTAGGTTTTTAATCAGTTCTTATCCCTCTGCTTTGATAGAGTTTATTATTGATTACAAGAGGTGTTTACTTTGCATGTGTGAATAATTACATCAAAGAAAAAAAATCCTTTTTAGTCTAACTTAGTCACTAGTCAGCCCTTCAGGAAATGTGCGACTGAATTTCAAAATAAGATTTATTTTGAAGATTTTTAATACACCTCAATACAGTCGTTTTATGTATGTTAAAATTACAAAGTTACACACATTTGGAAGACAGGTTATTTAAAGCATACACTAGCTGAATAAAGTGGGGAGCCTGGTGGGCTGCGGTCTATGGGGTCACGGGGAGCCATCATGACGATGACTTAGCACAGCTGAATAAAACTTTATCAAACATTTTACAGGATAAATAAAAAAATCAATCCCAATTTTAAACATAAGCATCCTTGTGAATATAATATTCAGACAGAATAATCTCACAGGCTAGGGAGCCTGATATGCACAGGACTAGGACTTGTACCACTCGATAACAGAGAATGAATACAGGTGAGGGGTGTTAAACCCTCGCATCAGTAAAACGCAGCAGAACATGGTGCAGTACCGGAAGTTCTTTGTGCAGGGAAGAATCAAAGTGTTGACTCTGCAAGATGTAAACTTTTCTAAGCTGAACTGTGTTTCCCAGGATTCTCTTCCCTTAAGTACATTATAATATAAAGTCAAATATAACTCCTCATTCAGTTAAGTGATGTAATTAAGGTAAGATGATAAAATGAGGATTAGGAAGGTAGCAACCTAAATGGAGTAGAATTTACGGTGGCCTATGACAGGCCAGATAGATATGGAAAACAGGAAAATGGACCAAATCTTTAAGGCAGTAGAAACACAATTCACACCTGGATGATAATTATCTGTTACAGTGTAGGCTGAAATTAGTAGGCATAAATAAAAACATCAAAATCAAGCAAACTTTTAAGAAGGACTTGGTTTCTCAATATGGCAGTGACCAGAAGCATCTATTTTAAAGCAAGTCATTTAAGTTGTTCTTTGTCCCATAGCCACTCACAGACTTTAAGATTGAAGTCTAATATATTGAATCTGAAATCATTTATATTAAAGAAATAAACACACATAAACACACATAAATATACACATATACATCTCTTTCTTTTTTACAGGAATGCCTGCCTGCCCATGGGAAATTTTTGAATGGTTTGAAACAATCATTGATTATTAAATATTCTTATTTTATTAAATATTTCATTTTTTATTGAAGGATAATTATAGAATTATTTTTTCTGTCAAACCTCAACATGAATCAGCCATAGGTATACATATATACCCTCCCTTTTGAACCTCCCTCCCCATCCCATCCCTCTAGGTTGATACAGAGCCCACGTGTGAGTTTCCTGAGCCATAGAGCAAATTCCCGTTGGCTATCTATTTTACATATGGTAATGTAAGTTTCCATGTTACTCTTTCCATACATCTCACCCTCTCCTCCCCTCTCCCCATGTCCATAAGTCTATTCCCTATGTCTATTTCTCCATTGCTGACCTGTAAATAAGTTCTTCAGTACCTTTCTTCTCGATTTGGTATATACGTGTTAGAATATAGTATTTATCTTTCTCTTTGTGACTCACTTCACTCTGTATAATAGGTTCTTGGTTCATCCACCTCATCAGAACTGAGTCAAATGCATTCCTTTTTATGGCTGAGTAATATTCCATTGTGTATATGTACCACAACTTCTTTATCCATTCATCAGCTGATGGACATCTAGGTTGTTTCCATGTTCTAGCTATTGTAAATAGTGTTGCAGTGAACAATGGGATATGTGTGTCCCTTTCAATTTTGGTTTCCTCAGGGTATATGCCTAGGAGTGGAATTACTAGGTCATATGGTGGAGCCCTGGTGGCTCAGAGGGTAAAACACCTGCCTAAAACACAGGAGATCCAGGTTCGATTCCTGGGTCAGGAAGATCCCCTGGAGAAGGAAGTGGCAGCCCACTCCAGTATTCTTGCCTGGAAAATCCCATGGATGGAGGAGCCTGGTAGGCTACAGTCCATGGGGTCGCAAAGAGTCGGACATAGCTGAGTAACTTCATTCATTCATTCATGGAGGTTTTATTCCTAGTTTTTTAAGGAATCTCCATACCATCTTCCATAGTGGCTGTATCAATTTACATTCTCACCAACAGTGCAAAAGCATTCCCCTTTCTCCACACCCTCTCCAGCATTTATTGTTTGTAGACTTTTTGATGATGGCCATTCTGATCGGTGTGAGGTGCTATCTCATTGTAGTTCTGATTTGCATTTCTCTAATAATGAGCGATGTTGAGTATCTTTTCATGTGTTTGTTGGCCATCTGTATGTCTCCTTTGGAGAAAGGTCTGTTTAGGTCTTTTCCCCAATTTTTCCTTGGGTTGTTTGTTTCTCTGGCAGTGAATTGTATGAGCTGCTTGTATATTTTGGAAATTAATCCTTTGTCAATTGTTTCATTTGCAATTATTTTCTCCTACTCTGAGAGTTGTCTTTTTACTTTGCTTACAGTTTCCTTTGTTGTGCAAAAGCTTTTAAGCTTAATCAGGTCCAACTTGTTTACTTTTGTTTTTATTTCCATTACTCTAGGAAGTGGGTCATAGAGGATCTTGCTTGGATTTATGTCATCAAGTGTTCTGTCTGTGTTTTCCTCTAACAGTTTTATAGCTTCTGGTCTTACATTTAGGTGTTTAATCCATTTTTAAGTTTATCATTGTGTATGGTGTTAAGAAGTATTCTCATTTCATTCTTTCACATGTAGCTGTCCAATTTTTCAGCACCCTTTATTGAAGAGGCTGTCTTTGCCCCATTGCATATTCTTGTCTCCTTTGTCAAAAATAAGGTACCCATAGGTGCATGGGTTTATTTCTGGGCTTTGGATCTTGTTCCATTGATCTATATTTCTGTTTTTGTGCCAGTACCATACTGTCTTGATGACTGTAGCTTTGTAGTATAATCTGAAGTCAGGAAGGTTGATTCCTCAGGTCCATTCTTCTTTCTCAAGAACGCCTTGGCTATTTGGGGTCTTTTGTGTTTCCATATGAATTGTGAAGTTTTTGTTCCAGTTCTGTGAAATACGCCATTGGTAATTTGATAGGGGCTGCATTGAATCTGTAGATTGCATTTGGTAGTATAGTCATTTTCACAATATTGATTCTTCCTATCAGGAACATGGAATAACCTTCCATCTGTTTATGTCATCTTTGATTTCTTTCATTAGTGTCTTATAATTTTCTTTGTACAGTTCTTTCATCTCCTTAGGTAAGTTTATTCCTGGATATTTAATTCTTTCTGTTGCAATGGTGAATGGGATTAATTCCTTAATTGCTCTTTCTGATTTTCATTGTTAGTATATAGAAATGCAAGTGATTTCAGTGTATTCATTTTGTATCCTGCAACTTTGCTAAATTCACTGATTAGCTCTAATGATTTTCTGATACTATCTTTAGTGCTTTCTATGTACCCTATCATGTCATCTGCAAATAGTGAGAGCATTACTTCTTCTCTGATCTGGATTCCTTTTATTTCTTTTCCTTCTCTGATTGCTGAATCACAGTGGTGAAAGTGGTCACCTTTGTCTTGTTCCTGCTCTTAGCGCGAATGCTTTCAGTTTTTCACCATTGAGAATAATGTTTGCTGTAGGTTTATCATATATGGCCTTTATTATGTTGAGGAAGGTTCCTCTATACTCATTTTTTTAAGAGTTTTAGTCATAAATGGGTGCTGAATTTTGTCAAATGCTTTTTATGCATCTATTGAGATTATCATATGATTTTTATCTTTCAACTTTTTAACATGGTGTATCACATTAATTGATTTGCATATATTGAAGAATACTTGCATCCCTGGAATAAACCCAACCTGATCATGGTATATGAGCTTTTTGATGTGTTGCTGAATTCTGTTTGCTAAAATTTTGTTGAGGATTTTTGCATCTATGTTCATCAGTGATACTGGCCTGTAGTTTTCTTTGTTTGTGTTGTCTTTGTCTGGTTTTGGTATCAGGGTGATGGTGGCCTCATGGAATGAATTTGGAAGTGCTCCTTCCTCTGAAATTTTTTGAAAGAGTTTTAGAAGGATAGGCATTAGCTCTTTTCTAAGTGTTTGATAGAATTCTCCTGTGAAGCCATCTGGTCCTGGGCTTTTGCTTTTTGGGAGATTTTAATCACAGCTTTAATTTCAGTGCTTGTAAGTGGGTTGTTCACAATTTCTATTTCTTCACTGTTCAATCTTGGTAGATTGAACTTTTCTAAGAATCTGTCCATTTCTGCCAGATTTTCCATTTTATTGCCATATAGTTGTTCATCATAGTCTCTTATAATCCTTTGTATTTCTGCATTGTCTGTTGTAACCTCTCCTTTTTCACTGCTAATTTTGTTGATTTGATTCTTCTCTCTCTTTTTTTTTTCATGAAGAGTCTGGCTAAAGGTTTGTCAATTTTGTTTGTCGTCTCAAAAAACCAGCTTTTAGTTTTAGCAATCTTTACTATTGTTTTTTTCATTTCTTTTTCATTTATTTCTGCTTGGATCTTTATGATTTCTTTCCTTCTACTAATTTTGGGGTTTTTTTTGGTTCTTCTTTTTGCAGTTGTTTTAGCTGTAAAGTTAGGTTATCTATTTGATGTTTTTCTTATTTCTTGAGGTAGGATTGTATTGCTATAAATGTCCCTCTTAGAACTGCTTTTTCTGCATAGGTTATGAGTTGTCATGTTTTCATTGTCATTTGTTTCTAGAAATTTTTTGATTTCCTTTTTTATTTCTTCAGTAACCTGTTGGTTATTTAGAAATGTGTTGTTTAATCTCCATGTGTGTGTTTCTTACAGTTTTTTTCTTGTAATTGATATCTAATCTCATAGTGTGGTGGTTGGAGAAGATGTTTGATACGATTTCAATTTTCTTAAATTTACTGAGGTTTGATTTGTGACCCAAGATGTGGTCTAACCTGGAGAATGTTCCATGTGCTCTTGAGAAGAAGGTGTATTCTTCTGCATTTGGATGGAATGTCCTGAAGATATTAATGAGATCCATCTCATCTAATGTATTATTTAAGGCTTGTGTTTCCTTATTAGTTTTCTACTTTCATGATCTGTCCATTGGTGTGAGTTGGGTGTTAAAGTCTCCTCCTATTATTGTGTTACTGTCAATTTCTCCTTTTATGTCTGTTAGTGTTTGTCTTATGTATTGAGGTGCTCCAATGTTGGATGCATAGACATTTATAATTGTTATGTCTTCCTCTTGGATTGATCTCTTGATCATTATGTAATGTCCTTCCTTCCTTTATTTTAAGGACTGTTTTGTCTGATATGGAGAAGGAAATGGCAATCCACTCCAGCACTCTTGCCTGGAAAACCCCATGGACAGAGAAGCCTGATAGGCTACAGTCCATGGGGTCGCAAAGAGTCAGACACAACTGATTAACTTCACTTTCACTTTGTCTGATATGAGGATTGCTACTCCAGTGTTCTTTTGCTTCCCATTTGCATGTAATATATTTTTCCATCCTCTCATTTTCAGTATATATGTGTCTTTAGGCCTGAAGTGGGTTTCTTGTAGACAGCATATATATGGGTCTTGTTTTTGTATGCATTCTCCCACTCTGTGTCTTTGGGTTGGAGCATTTAGTCCATTTACATTTAAAGTAATTATTGATATATATGTTCCTATTGTCATTTTCTTAGTTGTTTGGGGTTGATTTTGTAGATATTTTTCCTTTTCTTGTATTTCTTGACTATATAATTCCCTTTAACATTTGTTGTAAAGCTAGTTTGGTGGTACTGAATTCTCTTAACTTTTGCTTGTCTGAAAAGCTTTTGATTTCTCCATCAGTTTTAAAAGAGATCCTTGCCAAGTACAGAAATCTTGGTTGTAGATATTTCCTTTTCAGTACTTTAAATATATTCTGCCATTCCTTTCTGGCCCGCAGTTTCTGCTGAAAGATCAGCTGTAAGTGTATGGGGTTTCTGTTGTATGTTACTTGTTGCTCCTCCCTTGCTGCATTAAATATTCTTTCTTTGTGCTCAGTCTTTGCTAGTTTGATTAGCATGTGTCTTAGCATGTTTCTCCTTGAGTTTAACTTGTATGGGACTCTTTGTTCCTTTTGGACTTGATTGACTATTTCCTTTTCATGTTGGGGAAATTTTCAATTATAATCTTTTCAAAAATTTCCTCATACCCTTTCTTTTCTTCTGGGACCCCTATAATTCAAATGTTGGTGTGTTTGATCTTGTCCAGAGGTCTCTGAGACTATCCTCAGTTCTTTTCATTCTTTTTACTGTATTCTACTTTTCAGAAGTTATTTCCCCCATTTTGTCTTCCAGCTCACTGATTCATTTTCTGCTTCAGACATTCGCTATTGATTCCTTCTAGAGTATTTTTAATTTCAGAAATTGTGTTTTTTATGTTTATTCTTTAATTCTTCTAGGTCTTTGTTAGTTCATTATTGCATTTTCTCCATTTTGTTTTCAAGGTTTTTGATCATCTTTACTATCAATATTGTGAATTCTTTTTCAGGTAGTTTGCTTATTTCCTCTTCATTTACTTGGACTTCTGTGTTTTCAGTGTGTCCCTTCATTTGTTTTAGTATTTCTCTGCCTTTCATTATTTTTTTAACTTATTGTGTTTGAGATCTCATTTTCCCAGGCTTCAAGGTTGACTTCTTTCTTCCTTTTGGTTTTTTGCCCTCTTAAGGTTGGTCCAGTGGTTTGTGTAGGGTGAGATTTGTGCTGAGTTTAGGTTTGTTTGTTTGGTTGTTTTTTTTTTTTTTTTTTTTTGGTGCGCGTGTTTGTTTGTTTTTCCTCTGATTGGCAAGGCTGAGTGTGGTGGTAATCCTGTCTGCTGATGATTTGGTATGTATTTTTGTTTGTTTATTGTTTAGATGAGGTGTCCTGCACAAGGTGCTACTGGTGGTTGGGTGATGCTGGGTCTTGTATTTAAGTGATTTCCTTTGTGTGAGTTCTCACTATTTAATATTCCCTAGGGTTAGCTCTCTGGTAGTCTAGGGTTTTGGAGTCAGTGCTCCCATTCCAAAGGCTCAGGGCTTGATCTGTGGTCAGGAACGAAAATCCCACAAGTGGTTTGCTATGGCATTAAGTGAGATTAAAACAAATATCTAAAATAAGAAACCAAAGATGAACCCCAGACAAGTGGCAGTTACAAAATCAGGCAAATAATAATTACAAAAATGGAATATGCACATATATATATATATATACCCATGAGCAAAGTCAAAATAGTCCAACAAAAATAAAGTACAGTACATTGACCTGGCAAGCAAAGGAAATAAAAAATTATATTTACCAGTTAAGAACAAAACTAACTAAAGCATAAACTGGAAAACAAAACAACAGCAAGATGCCAAGTGGGGAATAAAGCAATTAAAACTAATAAATATGTTGAAAGGAAAGAAAAGAAAGAAAGAATAGATAAGCAAAGTTAAAATAGAGATAAAGATGATTTATATACATTAAAGATTAACTGCAAGGGGAAAAGAACAGTAGGAAATGCAAACAAAGGAATAAATGTAGAAAATATATAATAGTTTTTAACAATTAAAATTATAAAAAAAGAAGAATAAAAAAGGAAGAAGAAAACAAAAAAAAAAAGGAAAACACCACAAAACTGCAAAAGCCCGACGTAGAGGCAGAGGTTTATAAGAATAAAAAGTGTGACTGAATATACACATATACATATACACCCATAAGCAAAATCAAAATAGTCCAGCAAAAATAAAGTACAACAGATTGACCCTGTGAACAAAGGAAACCGAGAATTATATTTACCAGAACAAAATTAACCGAAGCACAAATAGGAAAAGAAAATTAAAGCAAGGTGCCAAATGGGGAATAAAGCAATGAAAACAAAACTAAGAAGTGTGTTAAGAAGAAAGGAAAGAAAGAAAAGAAAGAAAAAATAGATATGCAAAGTTTATAGCGACAGATTAAGATTTATACAGATAAACAAGATTTATACACATTAAAGATGAACTGCAAGGGGAAAAGAAAAGTAGGAAGAGCAAACAAAGGAATATGTAGAGAAGAAATAGTAAATTTAAAAAATTAAAAATTTAAATTTAAAAAAGAAAAACTCCACAGAACTGCAAAAGCCCAATACAGAGGCAGAGGCTTATAACAACTATAAAAAATGTGACTGGAAAAAAAAAAGCTTAAAAGCTAAATTAGATTTCATAGTGCCAATAAAATTGACAATTACAACAGACTGGGGCGGTGGGAGTGGGGGCGGGGGGTGGAGGGAAAAAAAAGAGAGAAATCCAAAAGAATCTACAGAACAAATCAAAACACAATAACAAATGTTTTTCTTGGGTTACTGCTGTCAGAGTCCTTTCCCTCGCTGGGAGTCACAGTCCACCTCACCTCCCTAGGATGCCCTCCAATACTGTGCTGATCTCTGGACCTGCCTTGGGAGCAGCTCAGATTATAATCTGGTCCTGCTCCTATCTGTTCTTGCCTCCAATGTCCATAACGATCAGAGTTAGTATATTTTCTTTTGTGGGAGCTCTCAAATGACCTTTTATATATTCCATAGACACAGTGTCTGCCTAGTCGATCATGTGGATTTAATCTGTAGCTTTTACAGCCAGTGGGAAGGTTTTCAGTCTTCCTCCTTAGACACACTGCCCCTGGGTTTCAATTGTGAATTTATTTCCACCTCTACATGTGGGTCTTCCATTGGGGTTTGCTCCTGAGGCTGTCCCAGAGGACTTAGGTTTGCCCTGCGAGGGTCAGGTGCGGAGGTGGTACAGTTTTTGGGTTGCAGGGCTTCTGGCAGCATCAGGTATTCAGGGGAGTTGGTGGCTAGAGCAGCAGGAAATATAGTGCTCTAGAAGGGTATTCAGTTCAGTTCAGTTCAGTCGCTCAGTTGTGTCTGATTCTTTGCAACTCCATGGACTGCAGTACGCCAGGATTCCTTGTCCATCACCAAGTCCCGAAGTTTACTCAAACTCATGCCCATTGAGTTGGTGATGCCATCCAACCATCTCATCCTCTGTCATCCCCTTTTCCTTCTGCCTTCAATCTTTTCCAGCATCAGGGTCTTTTCAAATGAGTCAGTTCTTTGCATCAGGTGGTCAAAGTATTGGAGTTTCGGCTTCAGCCTCAGTCCTTCCAATGAATATGCAGGACTAATTTCCTTTAGGATGGACTGGTTGGATCTCCTTGCTATCCAAGGAACTCGCAAAAGTCTTCTCCAACACCACAGTTCAAAAGCATCAATTCTTTGGTGCTCAGCCTTCTTTATAGTCCAACTCTCACATCCATACATGACTACTGGAAAAACCATAGCTTTGACCAGACAGACTTTCATTGGCAAAGTAATGTCTCTGCTTTTTAATATGATGTCTAGGTTGGTCATAACTGTTCTTCTGAGGAGTAAGCGTCTTTTAATTTCATGGCGACAGTCACCATCTGCAGTGATTTTGGAGCCCCCCAAAATAAAATCTATCACTGTTTCCATTGTTTCCCCATCTATTTGCCATGAAGTGATGGGACCAGATACCATGATGTTAGTTTGCTGAATGTTGAGTTTTAAGCCAACTTTTCCACTCTCCTCTTTCACTTTCATCAAGAGGCTCTTTAGTTCTTTTTTGCTTTCTGCCATAAATGTGATGTCATCTGTATATCTGAGGTTACTGATATTTCTCGCAGCAATCTTGACTCCAGTTTGTGCTTCATCCAGTCCAGCATTTCTCATGATGACTCTGCATATAAGTTAAATAAGCAGGGTGACAATATACAGCCTTGAAGTACTCCTTTCCTGATTTGGAAACAAGTCTGTTGCTCCATGTCCCATTCTAACTATTGCTTCCTGACCCACATGCAGACTTCTCAGGAGGCAGGTCAGGTGGTGTAGAAAGGTATGACAATACTGACATATTGGCCCATACTGCCATGTTGGCAATACTGTCATTGATGTATGAGAGTATTGGCCCATATGCTCCAGTATTCTTGCCTGGAAAACCCCCTTCCCTGACAGAGAAGCTTGGCAAGCCACAGTCAACAGGGTCGCAAAGAGTCAGACACTACCGAAGCGACCCTGTGTGCATAGCCACAAGATTTTTTTTTGCCTGTGGCAGTTTTTTTTTTTTTTTTGCCCCAGTGAGTTAAGAGTGAAAGTGGCACAGCTGCTTGGCTTGAGGGTCCCCTGTTAGAACCAAGTGTTAGCCTCCACCACAGGAGTTTTGGACCTATCAGAGTCTTTTCTTGAGCCTTTTGCAGCTGGGGATCAGAAGGCCTCTTTGGCCTATCTTTCTCCATAGTTCTGCCCGTTCAGGCACTTAAAGTGTTCCCTTGCCTGGGGCCCTTCTCTGTTGTTCGGTGCATCAGGCACATAGAGGGGACCCCCTGGCTGGGGTCCTACTCTGTAGTTCAGCGTGTCAGATGTTTGATGGGCCAGTGTCTCTACTGCTCAGCTGCTGATGCTGGCATGTGGGGAAAGAGAGGCTATGGTGATGGCTCCACTCCCTAGGCGTGACTCAGCAGTATCACCTTGCTTCCATGGCCGCCCGACTCCTCCACAGGTGTGTACCTCCTTAACATTCCCTCGATCCATCTCTCTGCAGTCAACAGCAGTCCTCACCCTGGGATTGCTCCACAGTCCCTAAACTCCAGCTCCCAGCTGATGCACCTTCCAGGAGACTTGCATCCCTGTCCGGGGTATGTATGACTGCAGCAAGGACTGTCTGATTCTCATTCCATTTAGGCTGCCACAGATTAGCTGTTTCACTTTCAGCCTTAAATGTTTCTCCTCTGACTCAGACAATTGCCCCGATGTGGGGACTGGACTCCTGCTTCAGTTCCCCCTTTGGCCAAGGGCAGGTCCAGTCCTACTATCACTCCTGTTTTCCTCCCTGGTTCCTTTGTCCTACCGAGTTTTGTGTGGTTCTATATATTCTTTTCCACTGATCAGGTACTCCTGTTCACTCTCAGTTGGTGTTCTGCACGCACTTTTGTGTCTGAAGGTGTATTCCTGATGTATCCATGGAGAGAGATGTACTCCACGTCCACCTACTCCTCTGCCATCTTGTTCTCCTCCTGATTTTATTAAATATTTTAAGGATGTATTTTATTTAATGATCACTGTACTAGAAAAATATTTTAAATACAGCAATGCAAATATAAATCAGAATGTCAAAGGAAGGAAGCAGAGAGTGGTTTAGTTTCTCTAATTCCTTGTGTAAAATATTACTCATCTGCTTCACTATCTGGTACTCAACAATCTGCCAATAATGTGTATTATACCTTCAAGACATTCATAGTTCAGTCTTTTGCTCAGTGTTATCTTGCTGTCAGCAAACAGGCAGATGTAGCCCATCTATATCTGAAGACTCGTTATATTTACTCATGGGACCTAGGGGAGAAAAGATGTTTCAGGTATGTTTAACTTTCGCATGTGCTTGTCTCTGGTGCTAGAGCTAGTAAGGATGATATGTGGTGATGAGGGATTGAGATTGGGATACTGGATAGTATGGAAAGTCACACTGGCAAAGATATCAATATCACTAAATATTAGGCATCAAAAACATTACCATTACCCTGTTCATTCATGCAATGCAAACACCAGTAATCGTAGAACTACACTAGAACTTGATGGATACATAATAACAGAAAATGAATACTATAAATATTATTTAAATAAATATTATAAATACAATTGTTCTTTTTTTTTATACTGCTAAAGAACAGAACAATTTACTAATGGACCCTACACGGTTCCAGGTTGCAGCCTCACAACCAGCATTGACTAGAAAGACCACTGACCTACCTGGGGACCTATCCCAGTCTGTATACCTTAGCCACCGTGAAAAGCCCATGACACCTCAGTCAATCCCTGCTGTCTAGAATTTCATTTTCATCTCATCAAGTCTGCTCCGTGTTTCTCAGACAGTAAGAATGGGACACCAGAGGTGAGCCGAGGTGAAGGGAGGAACAGAGAAAGAAAAAGGAAAAGGTCTGGCCAGATACACATACGACACCTGCTCATATTGCTGCCAGGATCAATGTTGCAGTGATGATGCCAGGATCACAAGTTGTTCTAAGGCCTTTTGAACACAGCAGAGGCATAAATGCTCTACGGGGAAGTTAGCCGTAAGCCTCACTGCCTAAAATGCTCAGCTGAATCAAATGAATATTTCTGAGTCAAAAGTGGCATGATTGAATATGTCATCTTGCAAAGAATCTAATAAATCTACCCTGAAGAAAAAATACTGCTTTCTGTTTTTAAGTGTGCATAGTGCACTTTGGCTAAAAAACAGAACTATAATACAGAATTCCCATTTTTAACAGATAACTGATTTCCATTTATCATGTAACTTCCTCCCTAGGCGACTCGTATTTATTTGAAGAGGACAAGTTGCCCTGAAGGAATTAAAGTGCAATGCAGAGGTTACAAGCCTGCACAGATGACTAGGGTGGCGACAGAAGAAACTGAATGAGAGAATTGATGTAGTTAAGAAAAACTAATCTACAAGTATACTAATGTTTTAAAAATGGAGGGAAACAGGTTCTGGGAGAAAGTGAATACATATATTTCATTTAACCCTTGTAACTCTTGTGAACTATTAGTTGATCAGTCATGTCTAACTCTTTGCAACCCATTGTCTGTCCATGGGATTCTCAAGGCAAGAATACGGGGATGGGTTGCCATTCCCTTCTCCAGGGGATCTTCCCTACACAGGTCTCCTGCATTGTAGGCAAATTCTTTACCATCTGAGCTATCTATGATTATGTTCATTATACAGATGAAAAAAAAAAACCACATAGAAACTAAGAAGTAACATGGTGCTCAATATCCAAAGTTACAAGTGGCAGATATCAGATCTAAATCTCAGCTGTAGATTTAGATCTTAAAAGAATATAAAGAATACTTAAACAATAGTTATAGGGCTTCCCTGGTGGCTCAGATGGTAGAAAATCTCCCTACAATGTGGGAGACCTGGGTTCAATCCCTGGGTAGGGAAGATCCCTTGGAGAAGGAAATAGCAACCAGTATTGCTATTTGTGTCACTGCCAAATGGCACCAAGTGTTCTTGCCTGGGAAATCCCATTGACAGAAGAGCCTGGTGGCTGTCATCCAAGGGGTCACAAGAGTCAGATACAAGTTAGCGACTAAACCACCACCAAACCAGGGTTAGAGGTGCTATGTCCTAGGGATGATATGGAAAAGAAGAAAACGGAGGGCAGATTCTTGGAGAAGAGCTCCATTGAGACTGGAAGAAAACTCAGCAAAGCATAGTAAAAAGCATCATTTATGAAAGTTGCAGTTTTATTAAACTCAAGGGAAGAAAGGTAAGAACTTCAAGGAAGTGATAGGCAACACTGGCAAATATTGCACTGAGGTTAAATAATAGATTGCAAAATGATTGACAGACATGTTTTTATCTTTTGCTTTTTTTATAATTGAACCGAGAACTCTCTATATATCCTTCTTGTTTGCTTTGTTCCTCTCATTTTTGCAATAATTGTTTTGATTTTTCTAAAGTGGTCTGCATAACTGACTGGGAACAACTGCTTTACCAGTGATTAAATATATACTTCTACTGAAAACAAAAGTTATGATATATACTACATCAATAAATGGAAATTTTGCTCTCCTGCATTTCCATAAGTTGTCTTATACCCATATTATATGTGTCCTAAAATAGACCCTTTACTCTGAAGATCAAGCTAAAAAAGTATTTCAAACATCAGATATTAAAGCATCATTGATTTTAAAAAGAAAAGCAAAATATAAATTTGATATTTAGCTTAAAGTGTATATTATATATTATAAAAGTAGACTGCCTATTTAGCATTGAGATGCATATTTATAGAATTAATATTAACCAGTATATAGCTTCTCATAAATTAAGGCATGTAACATTTTGGTAGTATTTTACCACTACTAATTTCTGATACAATCCATGCACTTAAAACAGAATTTCAAAATATTTAATTGACTGAACTGTTACAAGTTCAGGATCCACAACTGACCTCTAGCCTCCACACTGCCATTTACAGTGATACATAGGAGATCTAAATAAAAATTTTAACAAAATAATAAAATTTAAAATGTACTTTTATAATATATGAGATTTTTACAAGCTAATGTTTCTATATTTTTATTTTCTTTCTGCAAAACAATCATACTCATACCTATGCTATTTACCAATAATTTCCTGATTTACTCTTGAAAATAGTGAGGTAAAAGTTACTTGGTAATCTGTAAGCTGTCTATAAACTTTTAATTGTCCTAAAATTACTTTTGTGGTTATTTTAAAAATACACTCTTAATGGAATTTTATATATATACATATATATATATATATATTTTATTCACATCAGTCTCAGAGAATCTCTTGACTTTAATAAGAAAATATTATAATATTTGTTAATCATAATGTAATGTTATACTCATTTTATACTGTGAAGTTTTAAGGAAATCCTAAAACTACTCTTTGATTTTTTTGGCTTAACACACACACAGACACACATACACATCTAAATATACACACACACATATATATATTATTATGAGTTGATCTAGGTTTTAAAAATATCTTTGTATAACAATCAACAAAAGTATAGGATTTAAAAAAGATATCTCTATATATTCTCTCTGGGTTTACTGGGTTAAATTTATTTCATATCAATAATATTCTACTTCATATTTAGCTTATTAAAATGCTTACTTCACATTCTATTGATTCCCTATTTGATTTCTTAGATATTAGGAAAAATAAATACTATATATTAATATTTTCCTAAATAATATATCAATATAGCATGGCATAAATACTGCAGACCTAGCTGAAAGCTAAATTTCAGTACACAGTGCCAAACTTTTAAATATATATATTTATATTAGGATACATATATATTATGTAATTATTTAAAACAATTACAGTTAATAAAATGTATCATCACATTGCAGGTATGAATGAGATCTTGGGCAAAAGAGTGAAATGAAGGAAACGGTACTGCTAAAGATGCAATCAATTCTTATTTCAGAAGAATCATTTTTCCAAATGCACTTGGGTGATAAGTTCTGTTTGTTTCTGCATAAAAGTCAAGGTAATTTTACCACATCAGTTATAAAAACAACTAATGATTTTATTCTCCTAGACTGAATGAAAAGGTGTTAGTTGTTCAGTTGTGTCTGACACTTTGTGACCCCCATGGACTGTAGACAGCCAGGCTCATCTGTCCATGGAATACTCCAGGTAAGAATACTGTGGTGGGTAGCCATTCCCTTCTCCAGGGGATATTCCTGACCCTGGGCTCGAACTCAGGTTTCCTGGATTGCAGGCAGATTCTTTACCATCTGAACTACCAGGGAAGACCCTAGACTGAATAGTAAAGCCTCTCCTATGAACTTAAACATGATTGTTTATTTTGTTTTCCCAACCTGCTACCAAAGTTCCTGCTCACTTAGCTACATTTGGCCCTATATATTTTTTATCTTTGTGAGCAGAACATATTTTTGGACTCTTCATGCCTGAAAAAAACTGTGAAGTCTGTGCATGCCTCTTGCTACCTTTGAAGCTGTTCTGGAATTCTAATTATCATAATAGGTGTTATTTTAAATGATAAATTTAATTATATTTTAATTTGAAAAATATGCTTGAGCACACAACATGCATTAAATTGACATAATCTTACCATGTTATATAAAATCAAGTATGAAGCTGAAAATACTTTCTACTGATAAAGTTGTAAGAATATTACAATGATTTACTGTTACTACCTCTCCTTTCCTAAACCCGGAGCTTCTCCCTATGATACCTGACTGAAACTATTTAAGTCCACCCAATGTTGCAGGAGACCAGAAATGGATCCTCACAATGAGCACGCACTGACCCATTACATAACCATATGTCCAAAAACGTCCTCAATAAATGCTGATGGTATAGTGAGAAAAGTTCAGTTTAGGAAAAACAATTATAATTGTTAATGATAACAACTGCCTGGAGGTAGAAAAGGTAAGATTATAGTGTCCAGGCAGATGGTTTCCTGATGTTCTGTTTCAGTTCTAGAGTCTATTTAAGAGGAGCAGGAAGAGTCATTAGATTGGCATTTCTTTAAGCAACTTCAGTGCTATTTATTTTGAAAAAGTTTTAGAAAAATCTGACCTGAGGCTAACACAGGATTATACTGTGTTAAGCCCTTGCAGTGTAGTTATTTAATATGCTCAGCTGTTGGGGAGAAGTGTGTTTTAGTATTTGGCCAAACTGGGGTTCTGTGTGATGTACCAATATTATCTTAGGACTGCTAGTTAGCTGAATAAGGACGTATGTTCAGCAGACAGGGCTGTCTCTTTGGACTTGCTTTCTGTAGTGTTCACTATCACAGATTCATAAAACATCTTAAGCAAATATTTGATTAAAATTGTCAATGTATGTGGAAATGAACCAACATGAACCCAAAAGTGCAGATATTATCAAGAACTATAAGAAAATATTATAAACAAAATACAGGAGAAATAAAACTATCCTTCATTTTGAGAATGGATAATAGAAGAAAGTTGATGTATTTACTTATTAAATATAGAGTATGCCCAGTACAGTTATTTAAACAATCATTCTGCATTTTAACCAGGTGCTTAAAAACTAGAGATAATAATACTGCTGTCTATCTGTTTTCAAGTGTACTTTTTACATTTTCGTATGTCTGAATAAAGTCTATTAAGGTTAGAAAAGAGTATTCATTTTGTGTTATTTTTGAAAGAAACAGTATCAAATACTTAACCAATGTCTTCATATTTCTCACTTACTTTTTCATATCCTGACTACCAATACACCATAAATTTAGGGCAAATCATTTTGATGAGACTACATTTTTCTTATAGTTACTTAATAAAGTCACATATTGTGTTATGACTATATTTGAGAAGGATGAAGGAGAACAAAACATAATAACTCTACAAGTGAGAGGATTACTGGAATCAGAAAAATAGATTATAGGTTGTTTTTGCTTTTAAATTTGTCATCAAGTTCCATAATAACTTACAAAGATTTTTGTATGCATTCTCTGCAAATGGATTCATTCATATGTGATTTGTAATAGTTTTCTTCTCAAATATGTATTTAAATATACATGAAAATAACTAGGAATATGCTCTGTCATATTTAATAAGATATGGTACTATTTTATAAGTCCAAATATAACTGCTCTAAAATGACAAGCAACTTTTTTCCCCTTATATATTTCACAATATTTGAGTGAACAGAGCTTCACTGACACACAAAGGAATGATTCTTTTAACTCTACTGTATTTCAATTACTAATATAATTCCTATTCTAATTTATCTGATTTTCCATTTTACTATTAGTATTAATGGCAACCCACTCCAGTACCGTTGCCTGGAAAATCCCATGGACAGAGGAGCCTGGAAGGCTACAGCCCATGGGGTTACAAAGAGTTGGACACAACTGAGTGACATCACTCTCACTTATTAGTATTAAAATGTAGATCTAAACCAGGTGCTGTTCTTCAAACAAATGTATAACACAAAATTCTGAATAATATCCATTCAAATGAGTTAAATTATTTTAGAACCAAAATTTAAAGTACATTTAACTTAAAGTTCAATTTTCTTACATGTAAAATGGGACTGGGTTGGTGAAAAACTATGTGTTACTTTTCAAATTAAAATTTGAATAAACCTCTAAAAGACGCTTACTCCTTGGAAGAAAAGTTATGAGCAACCTAGATAGCATATTGAAAAGCAGAGACATTACTTTGCCAAAGGTCCATCTACTCAAGGCTATGGTTTTTCCAGGGGTCATGTATGGATGAGAGAGTTGGACTGTGAAGAAAGCTGAGTGCCAAAGAATTGATGCTTTTGAACTGTGGTGTTGGAGAAGACTTTGAGAGTCCGTTGGACTGCAAGGAGATCCAACCAGTATATTCTGAAGGAGATCAGTCCTGGGTGTTCTTTGGAAGGAATGATGCTAAAGCTGAAACTCTAGTACTTTGGCCACCTCATGCGAAGAGTTGACTCATTGGAAAAGACTCTGATGCTAGGAGGGATTGGGGGAGGAGAACGGGACGACAGAGGATGAGATGGCTGGATGGCATCACCGACTTGATGGACGTGAGTCTGAGTGAACTCCGGGAGATGGTGATGGACAGGGAGGCCTGGAGTGCTGCAATTCATGGGGTCGCGAAGAGTTGGACACGACTGAGCGACTGAACTGAACTGAACTGAACATATGATTTTGGCCTTTCATACAGTTCATGAGTATAAATGAACATGAACTTGGGCAGACTCCAGGAGATGGTGAGAGACAGGAGGCCTGGCGTGCTGTAGTCCATGGGGGTCACAAAGAGTCAGACACGACTGGGTGACTGAACAATAATGCATGATTTAAAGAAACTAATATGGGGCATATTCCATCAAATTATTGCAATATGATTTTTGATCACTTGAGAATTTCATTAGCTCTAGAAACATATTACTTTAAATAAGCCTGTGATGTTTCATAGAGGCAAATGGAAATTTGCAAGGGCAGAGCAAGAGGTCACCAGTAAAATTATTCTTACTTTTATATAATATATATGAGCTATTTATATGTATATATATTATACCAAAAGAGATACGCATACAAAAAAACCTAGAAAAGTGTATTCCATTTCATTTAAATTAAACATATCCTATAACTGATGATTCATAATACATAGTAATTTGTGGCCCAGTTTAAAATATCAGTCAACTTTAGTAGATGAAAATTTTGAGGAAATTTGACTGAGATTTACAGACAGAATTATAAAGTGGCCAATAATCTAGGAGAGACATAAACAAAGCAAAATTTTTGTTTTTTTTTTACAATATGACTGACTTGATTTTTGGAGAAATAGTCAACTGTCTCAGTTTTTTTATTTTTGAAGCAGAAATAACACTACCTATCACATAGTCTTTTCCAAAACAACTGGCAATAACATGCCAGACATACTGGTGTGTGTAGAAAAAAAAGAACAAAAACTTAGGGTTGAAATATCGCCCTTATATTATTAAGTCTATTATTAAATGTCAAGTATTGAACAGAACTCTGCCTAGTCAGGTAATACTTTATCAGGTAGTAACAAATGAAGTACAATTTAAAATAATGCTGATGTAAGCTAGAATATGCTAGAATTTCATAGGGAAAAAATCCTAATACAAAGGTTGCAGATATTTGTTTCACACCCAGTATATTGAAATTATTAGTTTCAACCAATAATCAGAACTGTCTTATATATTTATATGTTTTTAATGTTTAAAAATGAAATTTTAAAAGAGAATATTAACCTGCCTATTCCTCCCCATTGCTTTTCTTCCCACTCACAGACAGTTATTCTTCTTAGATATGAAAGGTGGGTGTTAAAGGGAGAAAAAAAACATGAGAGTAAACTCATTCACATGTTATGTGCTAATGGTAGATGACATGTAACAGTTTAAGAAAAAACTTGGAGGTAGTACATTATCAATTACTTAAAAATTAAATTTAGTTGATAATATATCTACACAAAATGAGTGGTTACACATACACACATGCACAGTCACACACACAATTTATACAGTTTTTTCTTTTTACTAAAGAGTTTACACAAGAGGTTATCCTGGTCTCTTATTTTACTATGCCTTTGTTTCTGAGAAGTTTGATGGTTTTTCTTAACTATTAACAATTCTGACAGAAGACTAAAGAAATAGCACAAATGTCTGTTAAGATTTTAAAGACTGTAAACAAGGCTTATTGAAAATGTAGAAAAAGGAAGATTAAAAAAAATCAGATGAACTTGTAATTTGTTATATGTCATTCCAATATATTTTCTATTTTTATTTAAATCATTTTATTCCTATCTTTTCTGCTTTAATACAGTTGACCTCATACATTACTCATTTACTTTATCTGTATCTATCAATCAACTATGTAGGTGTTATATACTCACTTGCTGCATATAGCTTTTCCTACTTTCATTTAACCTCATAATATAAGCGCACACAAGGCTATTTATTAATATCTTTGCTTATATAATTAAGTATAGCAATATAGTATTTTACTATAAAAATAAACATCATTTAACCATTTTCAGTTATTATATACAGAAAATATTTCCAGGTTTCTCTAAGGAAGCTCTTAAATTGTGTTTTTAGGGTCATCACAAATCCATGTGTAATACTGAGTGGGATGAGTTAGGGTTTTCTTATTGGAGCATGTACTTCTCAAGGGGCTGAAATTCTAAATTACATATAGATCCTCCTAAATGAAAAAATAAAAAAACAGGATTACTGTTAGATGCTATCTGGTGAAGGAGTAGGTTTTTCTTCTTTGTAGAAAGGCAAAAACTTTTAGGGCAAAAAGCAAACCAATGAGGTACAGAAACTCAAAAGAAAATGCTTGGATTTCCTGACCAATTACCTCTATTCAAAGCTTCTACCATTTTCTTTAATGGCAGACAAATAATATACTGAAATCAAATTTATTTCAAATATGTTAGAGAACTTAAAATTATTTGCATATACTCCTAGGTCCTTATGAGGATATCATTTATTCAAATCACAGTACAGCATTCTTGATAAAAGAAGAAAAAACTAATGTTTTTTAACTGTGATCTATACATTTTACATATAATTTTAAACAAAATTCGAATATATATGGTTTCTTAATTAAATCCATTAATGCCAACAAGAGAAAACATTTATAAAAATGATCAGATATATATTCTCTGTAGATAAAATGCTGTTATTTTTTAAATACCTTTTTCTCATAGAATTTCCCCTTTTATTTCCGTCAGATGGTTTAATCATGTACTGCATACCATGGGGAAGAGGTAGGACATGTTTAAGAAAATTAGTTTCCTAGTAGTCTCTGAATTGGTGTTTCCCTAAACTTCAGCCTATAAAGGAGAATATGTTTGGTGTGTGCAGCATTGTATAGGGAGTACATCAGAAAGGAAAATATTAAAACTTAAGAATTTCTTTGTGACTATGAGAAGATTTCTTAGCTTCAGGTGATAAGAAAGTTTAAAAGAAGTTTATTAAGAATAGTGACAGGAGATGGGGAGAGAAGGGCCCTAACTCATGCTTTCTAGGAAAATGCCTAAATAGGTAGTCATGAAGATATCCTTCCTCAGAGAAGCTGTGGGAGTTGAGGGCAAGACCCAGAGTTGATGGATTCTTTGTGTAGGAATACAGGACCACTGAGAGTCTTTCAGAACTTAATATGATTCAGAATAACACCAAAGCACAACATGAAAAACCTGTGTAATCAACACAGGACCAAAAGAAAAAGAAAAGAAACAGTGAAAGGTAAGGGGAGAGGAAAGGAAAATAATAAACTCAAGTTCAGTGGAGTCACAGGGGTTAAGCTTAAATCATTTGCCTGAGATTTCTAGAAGTCAAGGCAGAGAAAATGGCTTTATTAAAGTACTAGGAAGAAAAAAAAATAGCTGATATGTATGAAATACTGCAATCACATTTAGTGTAAATAAATCACATGTGTTAAGTTATTCAATAATCATAAATAATTCCTTTTTGCATATGAGGAAATTAAGGTTCAAAGAAGAATTTGAGTGATTGGCTCAAAAGACCATACTCTCAGTCACGCAGAGGTCTTCAAGAAAACAACCAATGAGAACCAACAGAATATGGCTCTGTGTGTGAGAGTGTGTGTGTGTGTGTGTCAGAGTGTGTGTGTATTAGACATTAGCAAGTAAGAGGGAGAGAAAGGGAAAGGAAAAATGAGGAGAGGAAGGAGAAGACGAGGCAGAGGGAGGGAGGGAGGGAGAGAGAGAGAGATTGATTTACCTTAAAGAATTGGTTATTAAAGAAGATGGTAGGCCTGAAACCTGCCAGGCAAGCCAGCAGACTGGAGTCTCAAGGAAGAGGTGATGTCGCTTGACTTCAAAGCAGGCTAAAGGCAGAATATGCTCTTCCTTAGGAGACTTTAGTCTTCTCTGATTGGATGAGGACTACCAACACTATACAGACTAAGCTGGTTTCCTCAGAATCTACCACTACTTATGCCATTGTTGCTGTTCATTTGCTAAGTCTTGTCTGACTCTTTGAGACCTCATGGGCTTGTAATCTGCCAAGCTCCTCTGTCCATGGGATTTCCCAAGCAAGGATACTGGGTTGCCATTTCCTTTCCAGGGGATCTTTCCGGACCCAAGGATCGAACCTCTGTCTCCTGCACTAGCAGGTATATTCTTTACTGCTAAGCAATAAGGGAAGTGTGCTGTTAATGTTAATCTCATCTAAAAACACTTTCATGTTAACATCTAGGATGGTGAAAGATGAAATATCTTGCTACTGTGGCTTCAGTTCAGTTCAGTTCAGTCGCTCAGTCGTGTCCAACTCTTTGTGACCCCGTGAATCGCAGCACGCCAGGCCTCCCTGTCCATCAGCAACTCTCGGAGTTCACTCAGACTCAAATCCATTGAGTCAGTGATGCCACCAAGCCATCTCATCCTTTGTCGTCCCCTTCTCCTCCTGCCTCCAATCCCTCCCAGCATCAGAGTCTTTTCCAATGAGTCAACTCTTCACATGAGGTGGCCAAAGTACCGGAGTTTCAGCTTTATCTTAGCATATAAAATTAACAATCACATATGGTTAATATGATTGTAAAGCCACAGAACTTCTAGTGTCCCACACTATAAAATATCATTTTACTATCTTTCCAAAAGTATATGTTTCAAGCCATTCACCAATATAATGAGGCAGGATTAAATGGCTTAATTTCTCAGATGAGTGATTCATAGACACATACATATATTCAGTGGGATGTATTTGCATTCAGTAGAAGAGACAGTAGAGCAAATTTGGTAAGGACATAGTTACTGGATTCAGATACCTCTTGATTTCAAATTCCAGGCTCTACCACATTCAAAGTGAGTGTAAGCAACCTGTTAACTTCCTTAAACCTCATTTCTATATCTGTAAAATGGAACATAATACCTAATTTACGGACCTGTTGTAGGAGTAAGTATAGTGATCATCATCGAGATCTTAATATAGAGCTATAACAATAAATACTACTTGTTTTACTGAACAATAGCAATTCTGACTTGATAATGATGATGTGACAGTTAAGAGCATAACAGGAAGGTTTTACCTCTGAAGCAGTTGGGCAAACACATAACTTGTCTTGACTTTCTATTAGTTATAAGAGAAAACCAGCCAAGTAATGATGCTTTTAATAAGCAGGAGAAAAATTAGAAAAACAAAGGAAACAGAAGGAGCAAATCAACAAAACAGTGTTAAAGAGCTATCAATTCACTGGTCCATGGCTTACTGTCAACTCATTACCCATTTTTAACCTGTTTCTGGCATAATGAAAACAAAATTTTAAAGTTGTTAATTTTTTTATAAAGCCAAACTTTCCAACTAGAGGATACTATTTTGAGATAATGTCCTTCTTATATTATTGATTTTAACAATATTCATACCTTTCAAAATAATGACAGTATCTAGTAAGGTTTTTTTCTTCTCCTTTTTTCTATGACTATAGGTGACAAAATAAAAAAAAACTGACAGATTTACTTCAGAGACACTATCTTCTCTTTAATCTTAATATTTTGTGATTTTTAAAAGCCTAGAAACCATGGTTCTAGTGTACATTAGTGGAGTTTTAGGGAAGAAGATTCTGAGATGTGTGATTGCACAAAGTGAAATAATCAGAAGGCAATGGCAACCCACTTCAGTACTCTTGCCTGGACAATCCCATGGACGGAGGAGCCTGGTAGGCTGCAGTCCATGGAGTTGCTGAGAGTTAGACACGACTGAGTGACTTCACTTTCACTTTTTACTTTCATGCACTGGAGAAGGAAATGACAACCCACTCCAGTGTTTTTGCCTGGAGAATCCCAGGGACGGGGGAACCTGGTGGGCTGCCATCTATGGGGTTGCACAGAGTCAGACACAACTGAAGCGACTTAGCAGCAGCAGTAGCAGCAGATATTCCTGCCATGGTAAAGAATACCAATTATTGGAAGGAATATCTATGCATATTATAATGAAAAAGTAATCACTAGCATACATATACAATTCATCATGACTATTCATACTCTGTTATATAACTAAATGCAGATAGGTGTGTCTGATTTAAAACAAATAAAAAGAAGACTGTTTATCTCTCGATAAGATGCACACTCAAAATAAAATGCATAGAAAGAATGGGGTGGAAAAAATCTGTATCGAGCATCAAGTGAACAAATGCCTGTGAAGCTATAACAATAGAGACCTTAACAATAATCTCATTATATACCAGTGCCAAGAGAAAGCTTTTCATGAACAAATAACAATTTTGAATTTACATGCAAGAAATAACAGAGATTCAAAATACACACAGCAAAACCTTAAAATATTAAGGCATGTGAAAAGATGCTCAAGATGGTTAATTACCAGAAAATGAAAATAAAAACAATGATTTACCAATCATTAACCAATGAGATACCATCTCACATCTGTCAGAATGCTGCTGCTACTGCTAAGTCGCTTCAGTCGTGTCCGACTCTGTACGACCCCATAGACAGAAGCCCACCAGGGTCCCCCGTCCCTGAAATTCTTCAGGCAAGAACACTGGAGTGGGTTGCCATTTCCTTCTCCAATGCATGAAAGTGAAAAGTGAAAGGGAAGTCACTCAGTCCTGTCCGACTCCTAGCAACCCCATGGACTGCAGCCCACCAGGCTCCTCCGTCCATGGGATTTTCCAGGCAAGAGTACTGGAGTGGGGTGCCATTGCTGAATATCCATCATCAAAAAGTTTACAACTGCTGGTGAGGATATGGGGAAAAGGGAATCCTTAAATGCTGTTGGTGGGAATCTAAATTGGTGCAATCACTATGGAAACAGTATGGTCATTCTTCAAAAAACTAAAAATAGAATCACTGTACAATTCAGCAATTCCATTCCTGGGTATATATCTGAAGAAAACTGAAAAAAAAAAAAACTTCAAAAAATTACATGCACCACAATGTTCATAGCAGCTCCGTTTGCAATGGCCAAGGTACAGAAGCAAGCCAAGTATCCATCAACAGAAAAATGGACAAAGATGTGGTGTATATTTACAATGGAATATTACTCAGCCATAAAAAGAATGAAATTCTACCATATGCAGCAACATCACTGGACCTAGATAATATTATGGTGAATTAAATAAGTTAGAGACAAATACTGTATGATATTAATTTTATGTGGAATCAAAAAATAAAACATGTATATAGCAAAGCAGAAGTAGACTGACAGATATAGCAAACAAACTAGTGGTTACAGGGTGGGGAAAGGAGGGAAGAGGAAGATAGGGAAAAGGGATTAAGAGATACAAATCAACATGTATAAAAATAGATAAGCAACAAGGATATATTGTACAGCACAGACAATTATCATATTAATAGCTATCATTTTGTAATAACTTTCAATCAGTCATGTCCAACTCTTTGCGACCCCATGAATCGCAGCACGCCAGGCCTCCCTGTCCATCACCATCTCCTGGAGTTCACTCAGACTCACATCCATCAAGTCCGTGATGCGATCCAGCCATCTCATCCTGTCGTCCCCTTCTCCTCCTGCCCCCAATCCCTCCCAGCATCAGGGTCTTTTCCAATGAGTCAACTCTTTGCATCAGGTGGCCAAAGTACTGGAGTTTCAGCTTTAGCATCAGTCTTTCCAATTAAAACCCAGGACTGATCTTCTTTAGGATGGATTGGTTGGATCTCCTTGCAGTCCAAGGGACTCTCAAGAGTCTTCTCCAACACCACAGTTCAAAAGCATCAATTCTTCGGCACTCAGCTTTCTTCACAGTCCAACTCTCACATCCATACATGACCACTCAAAAAATCATAGCCTTGACTAGACGGACCTTTGTTGGCAAAGTAATGTCTCTGCTTTTCAATATGCTATCTAGGTTGGTCATAACTTTCCTTCCAAGGAGTAAGCGTCTTTTAATTTCATCACTACAGTCACCATCTGCAGTGATTTTGGAGCCCAAAAAGACAAAGTCTGACACTATTTCCACTGATTTCCTATCTATTTCCCATGAAGTGATGGGACCAGTTGCCATGATCTTCGTTTTCTGAATGTTGAGCTTTAAGCCAACTTTTTCACTCTCCTCTTTCACTTTCATCAAGAGGCTTTTTAGCTCCTCTTCACTTTCTGCCGTAAGGGTGGTGTCATCTGCATATCTGAGGTTATTGATATTTCTTCCGGCAATCTTGATTCCAGTTTGTGCTTCTTCCAGCCCAGTGTTTCTCATGATGTACTCTGCATAGAAGTTAAATAAGCAGGGTGACAATATACAGCCTAGACGTATTCCTTTTCCTACTTGGAACCAGTCTGTTGTTCCATGTCCAGTTCTAACTGTTGCTTCCTGACCTGCATATAGGTTTCTCAAGAGGCAGGTCAGGTGGTCTGTATTCCCATTTCTTGAAGAATTTTCCACAGCTTATTGTGATCCACACAGTCGAAGGCTTTGGCATAGTCAATAAACAGAAATAGATGTTTTTCTGGAACTCTCTTGCTTTTCCATGATCCAGCAGATGTTGGCAATTTGATCTCTGGTTCCTCTGCCTTTTCTAAAACCAGCTTGAATACCTGGAAGTTCACGGTTCACGTATTGCTGAAGCCTGGTTTGGAGAATTTTGAGCATTATTTTACTAGCGTGTGAGATGAATGCAATTGTGCAGTAGTTTGAGTATTCTTTGGCGTTGCCTTTCTTTGGGATTGGAATGAACACTGACCTTTGCCAGTCCTGTGGCCAGTGTTGAGTTTTCCAAATTTGCTGGCATACTGAGTGCAGCACTTTAACAGCATCATCTTTCAGGATTTTAAAGAGCTCAACTGGGATTCCATCACTTCCACTAGCTTTGTTTGTAGTGATGCTTTCTAAGGCCCACTTGACTTCACATTCCAGGGTGTCTGGCTCTAGGTGAGTGATCATGCTATCGTGATTATCTGGGTCATTAAGAACTTTTTTGTACAGTTCATCTGTATATCCTTGCCACCTCATCTTAATATCTTCTCCTTCTGTTAGGTCCATACCATTTCTGTCCTTTATCGAGCCCATCTTTGCATGAAATGTTCCTTTGGTATCTCTAATTTTCTTGAAGAGATCTCTAGTGTTTCCCATTTCTGTTGTTTTCTTCTATTTCTTTGCATTGATCTCTGAGGAAGGCTTTCTTATCTCTCCTTGCTATTCTTTGGAACTCTGCATTCAGATGCTTATATCTTTACTTTTCCCCTTTGCTTTTCACTTCTTGTCTTTTCACAGCTATTTGTAAGGCCTCCCCAGACAGCCATTTTGCCTTTTTTGCATTTCTTTTCCATGGGGATGATCTTGATCCTTGTCTCCTGTACAATGTCATGAACCTCATTCCATAGTTCATCAGGCACTCTGTCTGTCAGATCTAAGCCCTTAAATCTATTTCTCACTCTCACTGTATAATCATAAGGGATTTGATTTAAGTCATACCTGAATGGTCTAGTGATTTTCCCCAGTTTCTTCAATTTGAGTCTGAATTTGGCAATAAGGAATTCATGATCTGAGCCACAGTCAGCTTCTGGTCTTTGTTTTTGCTGACTGTATAGAGCTTCTCCATCTTTGGCTGCAAAGAATATAATCAATGATTTCGGTGTTGACCATCTGGTGATGTCCATGTGTAGAGTCTTCTCTTGTGTTGTTGGAAGAGGGTGTTTGCTATGACCAGTGCATTCTCTTGGCAAAACTCTATTAGCCTTTGCCCTGCTTCATTCTGTACTCCAAGGTCCAATTTCCCTGATATTCCAGGTGTTTCCTGACTTCCTCCTTTTACATTCCAGTCCCCTATAATGAAAAGGACATCTTTTTTGGGAGTTAGTTCTAAAAGGTGTTGTGGGTCTTCATAGAACTGTTCAACTTCAGCTTCTTCAGCATTACTGATTGGGGCATAGACTTGGATAACTGTGATATTGAATGGTTTGCCTTGGAAATGAACAGAGATCATTCTGTCGTTTTTGAGATTGCATTCAAGTACTGCATTTCAGACTCTTGTTGACCATGATGGCTACTCCATTTCTTCTAAGGGATTCCTGCCCACAGTAGTAGATGTAATGGTCATCTGAGTTAAATTCACCCATTCCAGGTCCAAGGTAAGGAGCAGCACTTTGCTGGAGCAGCCGTGAAGAGATATCCCACGTCCAAGGTAAGAGAAACCCAAGTAAGATGGTAGGTGTTGCAAGAGGGCATCTGAGGGCAGACACACTGAAACCACAATCACAGAAAACTAGCCTATCTGATCACACGGACCACAGCCTTGTCTAACTCAATGAAACTAAGCCATGCCTGTGGGGCCACCCAAGACAGGCGGGTCATGGTGGAGAGGTTTGACAGAATGTGGTCCACTGGAGAAGGGAATGGCAAACCACTTCAGTATTCTTGCCTTGAGAACCCCATGAACAGTATGAAAAGGCAAAATGATAGGACACTGAAAGGGGAACTCCCCAGGTCAGTAGGTGCCCAACATGCTACTGGAGATCAGTGGAGAAATAACTCTAGAAAGAATGAAGGGATGGAGCCAAAGCAAAAACAATATCTAGTTGTGGATGTGACTGGTGATAGAAGCAAGGTCCGATGCTATAAAGAGCAATATTCCATAGGAACCTGGAATGTCAGGTCCATGAATCAAGGCAAATTGGAAGTGGTCAAACAAGAGATGGCAAGACTGAACGTTGACATTCTAGGAATAACTTTCAATGGAGAATATATAAAAATATTGAAATCACTGCTATACATGCCTGAACTAATATAATATTGTAAGCCAATGATATACTGGCTTACAATAAAAAAAGGAGAAAGGATGGGAAAATTCACAATCATGGGGTAGAAATTTTAACTATCTTCCTAGTTGCTAACAGCTCAAGCTGACCAAAAAATTAGTAAAACTGAACAAGTGTGATCTGATTATGAGATGTATGATCCATACTCCAAAATAAGAAAATTAGTATTTTTAAAAATCAGAATTGGTTATTTATAAAAAGTGACTAGATGTCAAGATACAAGGTAAACATCAGTAAACAGCAAGCAACTAACATCATGCAAATGATGTCATTTGACCACAATACAATAAAATCCAACATTAATGAAACTCATGAGTCCATATGTAAATAATTTATAACATAACATATACACATACACATAGGATTTACTTCAATAGTTATGTAACATTTTATTCTATGTGTGACTCATATTCGAAGGTATAGCAAAATGTTAATATCTGCCTAATTTTAGTAGTGTTTCTTACATTATATAAATTTGAAACTTTTACTACAGGATACTATCACTTTCTATGTTAAGAAAGAGAGGGGGAGGAATGAAATAAAAAAGGATCTAATTCTTTAAAAGGAGGTAAGAAAAATGGCCCCCTAAAAGTATATATGCAATGATTAATATAAACGTAGAACGTGGCCTTAAAAAATAGCTTGTCACTTGGAACTATTCAATCAGAACCAAGATGGCTATTCAACTGTTATATAAAACAGTTTCCAACATTAAGTAAAAGCATTAGGTAGCATTTTAAATTCTTAAGATTTTTATATTTCAAAAACTGATTTGGAGGGAGTCCAGACTACAATTTCTGAGACATTTATACAAAGGCTAAGACAAAAATTCATATCTATAACAATTTCTATATCTAGAAATATCCCATACAGAAAAAAATCACCTTTATACAATCATTTTAACATATCTTAAAATAGCATTTTCAGTGGGTACTGTAAAAGATATTTTTAAATTTCTAAATATAATGTCTACAGGTTCCTTCTTGCCTCCATTCTTAGCTCCTGGATTAGCAACTAATGGATCGACCACAGACTTAGAATATTATGTAATATCTGAACATTTTCAGAGATAAATAATTTCACTGCTAAGTCACTTCAGTTGTGTCTGACTCAGTGTAACTCCATAGACGGCAGCCCACCAGGCTCCCCTGTCCCTGGGATTCTCCAGGCAAGAACACTGGAGTGGGTTGCCATTTCCTTCTCCAGTGCATGAAAGTGAAAAGTGAAAGTGAAGCCGCTCAGTCGTGTCCAACCCTCAGTGACCCCATGGACTGCAGCCTTCCAGGCTCCCCCATCCATGGGGTTTTCCAGGCAAGAGTACTGGAGTGGGGTGTCATTAAATAATGTCACTAGCAGCAAATAAACTCAATGGTACAGTGTTTAATATAAAGATAGAAGATAATAATTTGAACAAGTCATTTTAGTACTGTGAAATTAACACTAGAGAAGGACAAAAGCTCAAAGTCGGCATGCTTTCTCTGTAATCTGTGGGAAGGTTATTTATCCCATCTGTGACAAAAATTTCCAATTTCTATTTAATTATAAATTCTATAAACTTTAGATAAATGGTTTAAGTGTAATAGAAAAGAGGTAATAGCTTTCTTTTCAAAGACATTTTTCATTCTATGACCTGAAAGCATATAATAAAATCCTTTTCCAATTTTATACTATTTTGAGAGATTACTACAACATTTGATAACATAAAAAGAATATAAAGCTTCTATCAAGTCAATTGGCTTCCCCGTATAAGCAACTACCTGGAGCTGAAATAATACAGACTGAAAACAAATGTTAATTTCTAAAGTAAAAATTCAGATTACATTAAAAATTTATGTAAGAGCTGATTGACATGCAATTATAGAAAAATGGAAAATATCAATTTTAAGTACCACTACTATTTGGGAGAAGGAAATGGCAAGCCACTTCAATATTCTTGCTTGGGAAATTCCATGGACAGAGGAGCCTGGCGGGCTGCAATCCACGGGGTTGTAGAGTCAGACATGATTTAGCAGCTAAACCAACACTGATATTTTGTTCATCTAAAATGATAATTCTGCTTCCTAAATGTTTATTTACTTGTACCCCCACCACCAGTCTTCCTTACTTGTCTCCCTACATCCAGTTAATCACTCATCTGCAGCTCAAACCACCTACCCTTCATACAGTACCTCAGTGATATTTTCAAAGCAATAATATTATCATGTTACTCTCCTCCCACAATGCATGACCATGCTTCTACCATGTAAAGAATAAATCCCCAAATATGTGGCCCAAGAAATCCTTCAATCATCGGCCCTACATCTTATCCAACCTTATCTCTTAACACCCTCCCTCACTTCACACTCCACTTTATACCCACACAAATACTTGCCATACTTCAAACATATCATATTCTCTCTCTACAGTTTCAGCTCTACACACTCTTCTTTCTGGCTTAATACCCTCAGCCTACGCATCTGGGACCCTCAGCATATGCATCTGGGACCCTCAACATAAACATGATCTTCTTTGAAACTATTCCTGATGCTCGCCTTACCTCCACATAGTGAATTGTGATCCCTTTTGATCGTAAATATCTTGAGAATAACTCTAACACTTGTCTTATAAAACTGCTGTTATGGTATATTCTATGTGCTTTTTCAGGGGTGAAGAATTTTATCCCTGAAGAATTTATCCAATGAAGAATTTACCGTTAGGTCTTATTTCTCAGCTCCTAGGATAGGACCTAGCATACTCTGGCTTCAGAATATAAAAATACAGGAGTAAAAATATAATGATTAGTATGTCCATATATTTAAATACTTTAAATAAGAAAAGTAAACCATATTTTCTCTTTAAATCTACAACAAACTTTAAATCTTTAAGTTTTTTCTGCTATATCTCAATTTGTATTTTTGACTACATTGTTGTGTTTTTATCTTTAATTTTCTGTCATTAATATCTTCCTCCTAATAGCCTAATTTGCTTTATCACTTTTATGTTTATCTTTTATTTATCTTATCTTCCCCATAGCACCATGTAAAATGTATCCAATTTAAAAAGAAACATCTTTAACTTATAAAAATTAACTCAATATGTTTTATATGCAGATATATATTAGCTAAATTTTATATTATTTTCTTAAATATCTATAGCTATTATATTCCTGTTTCTATATGACTTTTTGTATAACATTTTTGTCATTATTTTATTTGTTTAATCTGGCATTTGTCAGACACTTGGATAAATTCTATACTGCGAATATATTAGAGAGTATTTTTATTCTCTATCAATCTTATTTTATGGTTTTATTGTGAGGAACTTACTAATAACAGAGAACAAGACAAAAAAATTCACTGAACAATGTTAAAGTATGACATAATATTAAAGCTGAAAAAACAAAGTTCAAGAGAATTTAAGATACATCTTTCAAATTTAGTTTTAAATTACTGATCCACCTCTTCTAAACGTGACTTCTTAAAACCCAAACATGACTAAATTTTTGTCTCACTTTAAACCAGATTAAAAAATGAAACAACCACAAATCAATAGTGGTTGATATGCACTTTAAAGACCCCTAGATTATTTTTTGTATCCCTAGATTAGAGATAGCATTGAAAATTACAATAGGAGTTCATTAATGTATTCATTTAACAAACATTGGGAATCTCTTGAGTTACAGACTCTGCCAGGCACTGATAATCAGAGAAAAGCATGTCAGTCACAATATTCAAAAACTCACACTTAACAAGTTGCAGTTTGCAAATTCAAATAATCAAAGTGTCCAGGCAGAAAACACAAACAAGTAAAGCAAATCAGGCACATAAAAAAACAAGTCAGCATAACGAAGTTTTATAGATATGTTTAGGGATATAATAGGAAGTGGCATGGGCTCTTGTGAACTAGAAAATATGGGTTCTATTAAGGAGGGAAATAACTGCTGACAGCTTACCAACTATTACCTTAAGGAATTAGCCCAGAGCTGCCTGAAACACAATTTGGAAAAAGAATCCAGAAATCCTGATTTATATATGAAACTCCTTGTAGTTCAAATATTCATAATTACAACCACTCTAAAAACAAACAACACTGTGGGGACCAATATAGCACAATTCAAGAAAAACAAAGCAAGACAACACCTTATTGACTGGTTCTGGTCCACTGGCCACTAGATCCCACCTCGAGGTTAAACTCCAGCTTTATATAAAATATAATCTATTCACTTATGGATATTTCCTTTCAACATCCCACCAAAATGAGTTTTATGATTACAAGATCATATTGGAGTTGAGCCAAGGCAGAGAAGGAAAGTCATCTTTTCCACGCTGTCCCACTACTAGAGAAAGGCTGAAGGGTTTCAAACTGCTATGAATTCAATGCTCATCATTCATCCCATGCTTCCTCCTCTTAGTATTGTAGCTTGCTGGTCAGTTTTCTTATACCTCTGTCTTCAGTTTGTATATATTTTCCAGATAGAAAGTACAAATAAACAGGAACATGCCATTTATGAGAATAAAAAATTAGTCACACGTGAAATATTTTATGATGGTAAGAGAATACATTTTCTGAAGGGGTCTGATATAAGTTGAGAACTCAAATCACACAAGTAATCTGTTTTGTCTCACCACTCAACAATATGTATTTAAATGAAGTATTTCAGGATTTAACAATACATTCTCCTTGCTAAACTGTAGTATATTGTGGTATGATGGCTCATGAAATCAATATGCCTTCTAATATATTATGGTTTTGAGGCTAATTTAAGAAACTGTTTTCTCTTCCTCCTTGATAATGTTCACTCAGTGTTTTGTCTCTTTATAATAAACTAGCCTGGGGGGAAATTCTCATACAATTTATAATATCATTTCTCAAGAACAAATATTATATATATGTGCGCATGTGTGTGCACGTATATGTATCTTATACTAGTGTGAAAGTGAAAGTGTTAGCCGCTCAGTTGTGTCGGACTCTGTGACCCCATGGGCTGTAGCCTGCCAGGTGCCTCTGTCCATGGAATTCTCCAGGCAAGAATACTGGAGCGGGTTGCCATTCCCTTCTCCAGGGGATCTTCCTGACCCAGGGAGAGAAATCAGGTCTCCTGCATTGCAGGCATATTCTTTACTGTCTGAGCCACCAGGGAATCCCCATCTTATATTAAAATATGAATTTATTCTTGCCTGGAAAATCCCATTGACGGAGGAGCCTGGTAGGCTGCAGTCCATGGGGAAGCTAAGAGTCAGACATGACTGAGCGACTTCACTTTCACTTTTCACTTTCAAGCATTGGAGAAGGAAATGGCAACCCACTCCAGTGTTCTTGCCTGGAGAATCCCAGGGACGGGTGAGCCTAGTGGGCTGCTGTCTCCGGGGTCGCACAGAGTCGGACAAGACTGAAGCGACTTAGCAGCAAGGAATTTTTGTAATTGGTAACGTACAAGTCCTCATTGCTTGAATAGCTCCTCATATTCCTGGATTTTTCTTTCTGCTTACTAGCCTCTTAACAGTTATAAATCATGAAAAGATGTGAAATTCAGTGCAGTGTCGGGAGACATAACTGGGTTGATAAGAGGTAGTGCAGTGGTAAAGAATCTGCCTGCCAGTGCAGCAGACACAAGAGAAAAGGGTTTGATCTCTAGGTTGGGAAGATCACCTGGAGTAGGAAATGGCCACCCACTCCAGTATTCCTGCCTGGAAAATTCAATGGACAGAGGAGCCCAGTGGGCTACAGTCTATGGGGTTGCAAAGAGTAGGGCAAAAGTGAGTATGCATGTGCACGCTTCCACACACGTATACACACACACACTTCATTAGACACTTGAAGGTGAACCCCAGGCAGAAACAAAATGCACTAGAAAAAGATAGCTTTAAAATTTTCAAAATAAAAGCTGCTAAAATCATTCTCATAGAGTTGTAAAGTGAACACTTATCAAAGATTTTAATTAGCTTGTTAATGAATGACTAAATTAACAGATGTTAAGCCTAGTTCAAAAGAGAACTTAGAGTACCATATATTTATAGTCAGAAAGAATATGCTGAAATGAGTTTACTAATTGATACAAAACTGCTGATCATTATCTACATTGAGATAAACAACTGAGAGGAAACAATTTTTTTCTATGGACAGGAATTAGGAGTTATTTATCTTACTATCAGGTTTCAACAACTTAACTTATAGCTCTGTGAAGATATAAAATAAACTAATCAAAGGCAAGCAAAGGTGAAGATAACTCAGAGGATGAACTAGTTGGATTCTACTAAAATACAGTCTTCACAACTTTTCCTTATAATATTAAGGAACATTTGCTTATTTCAGAATTAGCCCAAACAATAGACCTAAACAAATATTAACCCTGAAAAACCAATGTCTAACATTACCTCAAGCACATTTTCAACTTGATGGAATGACAAGCTCGAGAATAAAATTTTAGTTATATAACTTCAAATTCTTGATTCAGTGAAAACTCATGATCTCAGAAAGAATTTAAAATAAATGGAATTTCTAACAAGAGACAGAATCAGTCTTCACTAATTAACATAGATATTTTATGATTTTAAATAGAAGAAGTAGAAGTGAACAAATCAAATAATTAAAAATTTGATTCCAGTAGATAAGAAAAATGGCAAAGACAAACTTAAACACTAAAGTCTAAAATAATAACAAAAATCAGGTTAGAATATTTGCTCTGGAACGTATTCTCTATGTGATCAGTTCCGTTCAGTCACTCAGTCATTTCAACTCTTTGTGACCCCATGGACTGCAGCACGCCAGGCCTCCCTGTCCATCACCTACTCCCAGAGTTTACTCAAACTCATGTCTATTGAGTCGGTGATGCCATCCAACCATCTCATCCTCTGTTTTGTCTCCTTCTCCTCCTGCCTTCAATCTTTCCCAGCATCAGGGTCTTTTCCAGTGATTTAGTTCTTCCCATCAGGTGGCCAAAGTATTGGAGTTTCAGCTACAGCATCAGACCTTCCAATGAATATTCAGGACTGATTTCCTTTAGGATGGACTGGTTGAATCTCCTTTCAGTTCAAGAGATTCTCAAGAGCCTTCTCCAACACCACAGTTTAAAAGCATCAATTCTTCGGTGTCAGCTTTCTTTATAGTCCAACACTCACATCCAAATAAGACTACTAGAAAAACCATAGCTTTGACTAGATGGACCTTTGTTGGCAAAGTAATGTCTCTGCTTTTTAATATGCTGTCTAGGTTGATCATAACTTTTCTTCCAAGGAGCAAGCATCTTTTTATTTCATGGCTGCAGTCACCATCTGCAGTGATTTTGGAGCCCCCCAAAATAAAGTCTATCACTTTTCCCATTGTTTCTCCATCTATTTGCCATGAGGTGATGGGACCAGATGCCATGATCTGATGCTGTAAAGAGCAATATTGCATAGGAACCTGGAATGTTAGGTCTATGAATCAAAGTAAACTGGAAGTGGTCAAACAGGAGATGGCAAGAGTGAACATTGACATTTTAGGAATCAGAGAACTAAAGTGGACTGGAATGGGTGAATATAATTCAGATGACTATTATATCTATCTTCTAAGGCAAGAATCCCTTAGAAGAAATGCATTAGCCATCATAGAGCCAACAAAAGAGTCTGAGATGCAGTACTTGGATGCAATCTCAAAAACAACAGAATGATCTCTGCTTGTTTCCAAGGCAAACCATTCAATATTACAGTAATCAAGTCTATGCCCCAAAGAGCAATGCTGAAGAAGCTGAAGTTGAACAGTTCTATGAAGACCTATAAGACCTTCTAGAACTAACACCTCAAAAAGATGTCCTTTTCATTACAGGGGACTAGAATGCAAAAGTAGGAAGTCAAGTACCTGGAGTAAAAGGCAAATTTGGCCTTGGAGTACAGAATGAAGCAGGGCAAAGGCTAATTAAGTTTCGGCAAGAGAACTCACTGGTCATAGCAAACACCCTCTATGTGATCATGAGTTTAATCTTTTAACTGTTATACACCCAAGGCTCTTTAAAGTGGTAAGACTATGGCTGTCTTGTGGTTGTCATGAGGATAAAATTAAAAGCACATGCACAGAAGCCTAGCACAGTGTATACCACAAGGTGTATCTGTTGTTCAATTGCCCAGTCATGTCTGACTCTTTGCAACCCCAATGGACTGCAGCATGCCAGGCCTCTCTGTTCCTCACCATCTCCTGAAGTTTGCCCAAGTTCATGTCCATTGCATCATTGATGCCAACCAGCCATCTCATCCTCTGAAGCCCTATTTTCCTTCTGCCCTCAATCTTTCTCAGCATCAGGGTCTTTTTCCAGTGAGTTGGCTCTTCGTATCAGGAGGCCAAAGTACTGGCGTCAGCATCAGTCCTTCCAATGAGTATTCAGAGTTGATTTCCATTTAAGACTGACTGGTTTGATCACCCTGTAGTCCAGGGGACTCTCAGGAGTCTTCTCCAGCACCACAGTTCGAAGGCATCAATTCTTCAGTGCTCCGCCTTCATTACAGTCCAGCTCTCACAACCGTACGTGACATGGGGTCTATCTGTTTACTACTAGGTAATTGATCTTTATGTATGCTTTTCAAATCAGAAGCTGGAACCCTGATGCCAGAGACATCAACCTCAGTGTTGAGCTGAACCCCACAGACCTACAATGCTATACTTGTCCAGCTTTAAGGATAGTAGAAAGAACCCAGAGTCAGCAACAGACACAGCAATGGTTTAATCGATGTGGGAGCTTACATGTCTGAAGCAAGTTTCCTGAGTGACATCCCATTGCGTGCAATGGACACATGAGGGACATGATGGCAGTCTTTACTCCTGGAGGTAAGGGGTGCAGTGGGGGAGAGATCACTAGTTATAGGGGAACTGATACCAGGTGAGCTCATTAGTTACCAGAGAAACCGATAAAGGGGCACGCCCCTCACTGCCCCCTTTGGTAGGAACAATCATGAGCTGGGGTCTGGGACAAGTATGTAGGAAGGTCAGTCAAGTGCCTAAGATACATAGGTGAAGCAGGCACTGGTGGGTCAGGGGATGTACAGATAATAAGAGAATAGACATCTTGAGTGGCCTGACCGTATACTCAGTAAGGTACATCCTTGCTTCAGAAGATTTTACAGTGGGGGTCCTGATATTTTTCTGGGTTCTAGCCAATCCAGATTAAAAAAAGAAGTTTTCAAACTTTCTACATGAAGAACAATAGATGGAAATGAAACTTCTTAGACTATATTTCTAGAGTCTTATAATGGATTTTAAATGGAACATTGGTAACAATAAACAAATTCACAATTCACTTAATGTTTTTGGAAAATATTAATAATTTGGAAAATTAATTTTGGAAAACAGGGTAATAATTACTATAAAAGAATTCTTTGGAAATATATATTAGATATTCATAGTATGTTATTAAACATAACATGTTATAAGTTTTGTTGCTGTTGTTCTTGTATCCTTTGTAGTATAGCAATTCTTATGTCAGTTTTGACATACCATACCACTAGTACCTGCAAAGCAGGAGGAAACAATCCAGTGTTTCATGGAGAACAATCAAATACTCATTCAACATTGATTCTGTGTCTAGCTTTATGCCTGGCACTGTGAAGAAAGGCATTAGTATTAAACAGTCTCTTAAGAAATTTCCTATCTCCCTAGAAAGGAAGAGATAGCTATGAGATAAAAAAACAAAACAAATTAGCAATTAAAAAAAAAAAGAAAAAAATGCCAGAATGGGTTATATAAATGAGAAGTCAAGTCATGCCTGGAAAGGTCTTCAATTAAAAGTCTAACTTGATTTACTATAAAATTCAATAGAAGTACTTATGAGTTGCTAGGAATTTACAAAAATGATTAACTATGCACTTACATTGGACTGAATAGAGAATGTGGGATGATAAAAATAAACTCTCCTCAAGAACTTGGAGTTGATATGGAAGCAAGCTAAGTATCAATTAACAGAAAAATGGATAAAGAATATGTGGAATCTGTATATACAATGGAATACTACTCAGCTGCAAAGAGAAGAAAACTTTCCCATTTGCAACAACACAGATGGACTTGGAGGGCATTAAGCTAAGTGAAATAAGTCAGAGAAAGACTTATCACCTATATGTGGAATCTTAAAAATACAACCAACTAGTGAACATAACAAGAAATCTACTCACAGATGTAGAGAACAAGCTAGTAGTTACCAGTTAGGAGAGAGAAGGGAGGAAGGGCAACAGAGGGGCAAGAGATTAAGAGATATAAACTATCATGTATAACAAATAAAGGGGATATATTGTACAACACAGGGAATATAGCCAATATTCTATAATAACTATAAATGGACTGTAATCTTCAAAAACACTGTGAATCACTGTGTTGTACACCTGTATGGAGAAAGCAACGGCAACCCACTCCAGTACTCTTGCCTAGAGAATCCCATGGATGGAGGGGCCTGGTGAGCTACAGTCCATGGGGTGGCAAAGAGTTGGACACGACTGGGCGACTTCACTTTCACTTTTCACTTTCAGGCACTGGACAAGGCAATCGCGACCCACTCCAGTATTCTCGCCTAGAGAATCCCAGGGACGAAGGAGCCTAGTAGGCTGCTGTCTCTGGGGTCGCACAGAGTCAGACAGGACTGACGTGACTTAGCAGCAGCAGCAGCAGCACTCCTGTAATTTCTATAATACTGCACATCAACTATACATCAATTAAAAAAAACACAGAACTTGGAAATAAATACAGGTCCCACCTGCTAAGGTTTAACTATAAAATCAGTGCATAATGAATTAATGAATACAATTCTTTCTTTGTGAAGCCCTTAGAGCAAAATTTCCTGAAAGTATCATAAATATAAAAAGAATGTATGAGTCATATGGGAGGGGAGGGAATGGCTGTTTAATATTGGAAACAGAAAAAGGAGAATAGTAAAGGCTCAAAATTAACAGTACTCATCTCAGCACCAACTGGGAAGAATCCTGACCCATAGACTGACCAACTCTGGTTCTCTGAGGCAAAACTACACCCTTTGTGAAGGTGAATATATCAGGCTTATTGTTGTTTAGTTGCTAAGTTGTGTCTGACTCTTCCTGACCCCATGCACTGTAGCCCACAGGCTCCTCTCTCCATGGGATTTCCTGGACAGGAATACTGCAGTGGGTTGCCATTTCCTTCTCAAGGGGATATACCAGGTTACCTCTTCCTACTAAATGCACTAGATGGTCAAATTCTTCAACTAGCATTTTTGTCCTAATCTCTTGCTTAAAACAGCAAAGGCTGGAGTGCCTTACAGCTTCTCTGTTAGCTTCCCACATGAAAGTCAGGGAAAAATGCCAGAAAAAGGATGCAACTGTACTTTATTTTTTTAGTTGCCATTTCTCACAGTAAATGATTATAGTAGGGAACATATTTTAAGCAACTACTATGTGTCAGACACTATCCTAAATGTTTTACCTCAATTAACTCTTTAAACTATCACAACAATCCTATGAACTATGCCCAGGTACTATCCTCATTTTGCAGAAGAGGAAACTGAGGCACAGAGGGGTAATGATTATTGCTTGAGATTACACAGTCAGTAAGCCACAGAGACAAGATTCAGAGCCAGGCAATCTGACTCATTCAGTCTTTGACCTTGTTTAACTACTACACTACACTGCTTCTCATAGGATCTTATCAATTGACATTACAATTTCTGTGAGTTTGGTGGGCATACATCAGTATCTCTAAGTCCCCTACCAGTTCTAAACCCCATAGAGATTAAATTTCTAGGCTCCCAATCTAAATTAAAAAATCACACACTTGGGTGAGCAGTTAACCTCTTCCTTGTGAAAACTGACCTCAACAGGAGTTTTTTTCTCATAATCATTTGCACAAATACTCTCCAAAGAGCCACACATTCTCATCTATTTCTATATAAAATATACATAAAACATAACACTTTGTATCGCTGAAAAAAGACTATATTTTAGAAATAAACAGATCTAGTATTAACAATAGTGAGATTTGTAAATAAGATACTGCTTCCTGATATAAACAGATGGTACAGGCAATGGTCTAAAACAAATTATCATTTTAATTTTTTATTGCGAAAATAAAAAAAAGATAAAAATAGAGTTACCCATAAATGCACCATTTTGAAGTAATTAAATGATGCATAGTTATTATCTTTCCATTTCCTTAGCACTGAAATATAATTTTCTGCCACATTATGGATTAGTTCTTTTTTTCAAAGTTTGTTTTCATCTCACAACAGTGCAGGTATTTAGAAATGATTCTAAACTATAACTCTTTTATTTTACCCTAAAGAACATATGCTTTTTTGGCATGGCCAAAAGCCAGGGTTAATAAACCTTTCCTTCACACAATTGTTCATCACAGACTTCTTAATTTTTTAAATGTCACACATTCTTATGTCTACTTCCTGAAAAAATGCAGCAAATTGGCAGTACCCAAGCACCAGCTCCTGCTTTGTTTTCATGAAAGTGCACAGCCTGGGTGGAAAATCAAACATGAGGAGGAGGGGGATGCTCTTCCCACCAGTTCACTGAGTTCCTCCTGTAGAAAGGACATGACACAAGGTTGGACACCCACTAACAGAGGCCCAACAACAGATGGACTGACTAAGAATTAGCACTGCTGCCAAAATCTGGAAATGTCACAATAAAATAAAACACATAGGTTGAGGAAAAAGAAAGAAAAAAAATATGTGTGAAAATGGGAACCTGAAATTAGAATCAATGTTGAAGGAAGCAAGATTAAAAACGTGATTTCAATTGCTCTAAGAACTCAGTTCATGTGTAGACGTTTTCAAAGAAGGAATAAAAGAGGCTGTGTATTTTTTGATAGTTTTAAATGATGGTTTAATTTTTATTTCTGTTTATCTAGGAAGCTTATGCTAAGAAGCAAATATAGAAGTCTGGACCATTACAGAATGGGTCTTCTGATGCTGGCTTCAAAGAAAAGTTGTTTTTTGGACAATCCATGGAATTGAGAGAGGGTAGTAATGTTGAATTAAGTTGATGTTGGGGAAATAGGTGTGTTATGGAGGGTCCTGCATGCCAGGCGCATGAAGTCATCCATAAACAAGACAGGAATCACTGCAGGATTCTGAGCAGAAAAATGTAAAGCATGACATAAAGGAAATGCATCTAAGTGTTACACAGGATAGACAGAATGAGAAGAATCCAGGTGGGCAGTAGCTTAGCTGAAAAGTACTTTAGATACTAGAAGGCTGAGAGAAATCAGATCAACTTTCCTTTCAGGCTGCCGGAAAGATTTAACCAGCAATCCCAGGGTAGAGAGCAGAGGCCAGAGCAATTCAAGTGCTTTACTTGTTGGCTTACACCATGTTAGGAATAAATAGTACTTTGGAGACGGGCTTAAAGTAGAAATAAAGTGTGACACATACTCTATTCCCTTTAGGAAGAACCTCTGACTCTGTGAAGAGGAGAATAAGAAAGGTGAAAATCTGTTTGATGACTTGGAAGAAAAATAGGTATCTAAAAATAATTTACAAAGACTCAGAGAAAATAATTAGAAAACAATTTAGCCATTTTAATACAATGTTGAAATGCCTTTCATGAGTAGGAGGGGGGATTTAGAAATGAAAGTGCATCTTCTATAAGGTTGTGGGAATGGGTAAGCAAAGGAAGAACTAAAGATAAATAATATACTCATAAAATTAAACTGTATTTTGATATTAGAAAAGACTATAATTAAGAAAAATGTGGAAAACTTTACTTGAGTGTAATGGAATAGGACAAAGAAAGAAAAATGAAGGCAGACAATGAAAGACATCAAAGAACTGAAAGTTCTCTAGAGAATAAAACCAAAATAACAACTGGACACATTTGCCAATATGTTTCCAGAGCAGAAAAAGGACTAGATTATGAAGATGGGTTCACTGAATTCCAAGAAAAATCAGTGCA
Source organism: Ovis aries (assembly GCF_016772045.2). Classification (NCBI taxonomy): domain Eukaryota; kingdom Metazoa; phylum Chordata; class Mammalia; order Artiodactyla; family Bovidae; genus Ovis; species Ovis aries. The sequence continues at coordinate 39,004,950 of NC_056057.1, read as the reverse complement.
AAGAGGTATACCTAGATTTCTTATTTTTTAATTATTATTATAGTAGAAACAGTGTCAGACTTTATTTTTTTGGGCTCCAAAATCACTGCAGATGGTGACTGTAGCCATGAAATTAAAAGACACTTGCTCCTTGGAAGCAAAGTTCTGACCAACCTAGATAGCATATTCAAAAGCAGAGACATTACTTTGCCGACTAAGGTCCGTCTAGTCAAGGCTATGGTTTTTCCTGTGGTCATGTATGGATGTGAGAGTTGGACTGTGAAGAAGGCTGAGCGCCGAAGAATTGATGCATTTGAACTGTAGTGTTGGAGAAGACTCTTGAGAGTGCCTTGGACTGCAAGGAGATCCAACCAGTCCATTCAGAAGGAGATCAGCCCTGGGATTTCTTTGGAAGGAATGATGCTAAAGCTGAAACTCCAGTACTTTGGCCACCTCATGCGAAGAGTTGACTCAGTGGAAAAGACTGATGCTGGGAGGGATTGGAGGTAGGAGGAGAAGGGGACAACCAAGGATGAGATGGCTGGATGGCATCACTGACTCGATGGATGTGAGTCTGAGTGAACTCCGGGAGATGGTGATGGACAGGGAGGCCTGGCGTGCTGCGATTCATGGAGTCGCAAAGAGTCGGATACAACTGAGCGACTGAACTGAACTGAACTAATAGTATAATTTTCTTGAGGTATTTATAAAGCACACATTACATTTACAGCACAAAATCAGATTACTCTTTTGCATCACTAAATTTAAAAAACTTACACAGTTTCAAAGAAAACCGACATTACAAAAGCATACTATAAACGACTCAGTTATAATTCCTACATGATGACACAGAAATACACTATGCAATACATGAAGAATTATGATATAGTGCTAACTATTAGATTTTCACGGGAAAAATACTTGACAGCATTCTTCAGAAAGCTAAGAAATAAATCCAAAGTAGCACTCTCAAATGGGGATGCTGTATTAGAAATGAATTCACTCTCCATTTATAAGAATCTTTCCTAATGAAACACCTCAAAATGCATAAAATTTAGAGCAGTATTATTTTAAAAAATGCTAAGTTGGAAGCAAGCTGAGGTCTCCATGAACTGTCACATATTGACATAAAATTTATGCATCAAAATGTTTACAAAGTATTTTTGGTACCATAGAAAATGTTTACCATACAACTCTGTTTAGTGAAAAAGATAAAATGTAAAAGTTGTAAAATCTAAAATTTTCTATTTTAACCAGAGAAAACAGGAAGTATAAAAAATGTTAAACTGTGATAATATGTTGAAAGAGTTTGTGTATCTTGGCATTTGAGCTGTATATACATGTGACAGAATTACCTAGTTTAGAATGTGCCTGATATGGTACATATTAAGAATATTATAAACACTATTTTAAGTAGGGGTCTAAAAATCATCCTGAAAGTATATACATATTAAATATTAATGGGTATTTTAAGAATAGTACTAATTTCCCTTTCATTTTAGAAACTCAGGTTGGAAGCCTATACACCAGGGGATTACTGGAGTGTACTTAGTGAAGTATTCTACAACTTCAAACAATTGAAGGCAACATTGAAAGTATTCTACATTTTAAACATTACCTTCTTTAGAATTCTATTAGAGTGCATATTAGATGGAAACTCCTTTTTGAAAGTTTGAGTTAGGAAGAAAATACAGCTTTGGAAGGTGAAATAAAGGAGATGGAATGAATGGAAAGGGATGGCACACAGTAAAGAGGCAAAAGCTCCTGCTTACTCTTGTTTGACAACAGCTCCAATGGAACATGGGATTTCCCTGGTGGCTTAGCGGTAAAGAATCTGCCTGCCAGTGCAGGAGACTTGGGTTTGAACCCTGGTCAGTAAGAACCCCTGGAGAAGGAAATGGCTACCCACTCCAGTATTCTTGCCTGGAATATAACTCCAATAAATGTTCCTGGAATCAATTATTTATATACGAATGAACATGTAAATAAATAAATGAATCAAAGTTTCTATGTAAATTGTTAAAAAACCTTACGGTTTTTACTTACCTCAACATAGGTGTATACTGCTTTGCTTATAAACAGTATAGCTATTTTACCTTAAGTAGACTACATGAATTTTAAATATTTTAGAGTAAAGTGAGGCAGGAAGTGGAGCAGAAATAAAGAACTAAGTTCTTTTGTTTTGATTTTAAACCTATTTAGGAAAAAGTATGTAAATTCTATATTTAAAATCTATTACATTTAATCTATTGTAATCAGCTGTCTTTAAATCATGAATGTTTAATATCATGATTTAATTGTAAGAGAAATACAAATTAATGTAAAACTACACATGGAATATCAGGCTTCCCAGGTGGCTCAGTGGTGAAGATTTCAGCTGCCAATGCAAGAGACACAAGCGATGCAGGTTGGATTCTTGGGTTGGGAAAATGCCTTGGAATAGAAAATGACAACCTGCTCCAGTATCCTTACCTGAAAAATCCCATGGACAGAGAAGCCTGGTGGGCTATAGTCTACGGTTTGCAAAAAAACAGACATAGCTGAGCATGTGTGCACACACAGAATATCACTGGTTGGCACATTCTTGGTAGGCAGATTTATTTTGCCAGAAGAGCTCAAAGGACAAGTGTTCCTCGCCAGTTACTCTTTGAAGTGAACAGAAAGAACCATATAAAAACCTGATGAACTATAGACATATAGAAAGCTATCATGTGGGAGAACCAATGTCACACTTTTCCTATATAAAAATAATTTCTAAACACTAGGCACTGTGCATGCTAAATCACTTCTGTTGTGTCCAACTCCATGGACTATAGCCTGCCAGGCTCCTCTGTTTATGAGATTCTCCAGCAGAATACTGGAGTGGGTTGCCACGCCTTTCTTCAGGGGATCTTCCTGACCCAGGGACTGAACCCAGGTCTCCTGCATTGTAGGCAGATTCTTTACTGTCTGAGCCACTAAAGAAGCCCTTAGACACTTAGGTACTAGGTGGCCCCTTATTACTCTCTAAGAAGCCAGGTGTTCTTTTCTTACATATAATCCAAATCACTATTTCTATACAATACATCATAGTTTGAAAATCAATCAGATTGGGAACAGATTGATGCATCAGTAAAAACATTAAAATACCAAAAAGATGCAATGTCTTATTTTAAAAGAGGCAGAGAAAGGAAGTACTTTAGAATGACTCTTAGAGTGTTTCAGTCACTATCAGTTAAAAACACTTAGGAGATGAGTAGCTCTCAAAAGTAAATGTATACTATCATGTAAGAATCGAATCGCCAGTCTATGTCCGATGCAGGATACAGCATGCTTGGGGCTGGTGCATGGGGATGACCCAGAGGGATGTTGTGGGGAGGGAAGTAGGAGGGGGGTTCATGTTTGGGATCGCATGTACACCCGTGGTGGATTCATGTCAATGTATGGCAAAACCAATACAGTATTGTAAAGTAAAATAAAGTAAAAATTAAAAAAAAAAAAAGTAAATGAGAAAGAACCTAAAAGAGGAAGGGTAATATGATAACCTCAGTTTCAAATCTTCTTAGATGAATTCAGTTCAGTTCAGTTCAGTTCAGTTCAGTTCAGTCTCTCAGTCATGTCTGACTATTTGTGACCCCATGAATTGCGGCACGCCAGGCCTCCCTGTCCATCAGCAAATCCTGGAGTTCACTCAAACTCATGTCCATCCAGTCAGTGTTGCCATCCAGCCATCTCATCCTCTGTCATCCCCTTCTCCTCCTGCCCCTAATCCCTCCCAGCATCAGTCTTTTCCAATGAGTCAACTCTTCGCATGAGGTGGCCAAAGTACTGGAGTTTCAGCTTAAGCATCATTCCTTCCAGAGAACACCCAGGGCTGATCTCCTTTAGAATGGACTGGTTGAATCTACTTGCAGTCCAAGGGACTATCAAGAGTCTTCTCCAACAACACAGTTCAAAAGCATCAATTCTTCGGCACTCAGCTTTCTTCACAGTCCAACTCTCACATCCATACATGACCACTGGAAAAACCATAGGCTTGACTAGACGGACCTTTGTTGGCAAAGTATTGTCTCTGCTTTTGAATATGCTATCTAGGTTGGTCATAACTTTCCTTCCAAGTAGTAAGCATCTTTTAATTTCATGACTGCAGTCACCATCTGCAGTGATTTTGTTGCCCCCCAAAATAAAGTCTGACACTGTTTCCACTGTTTCCCCATCTATTTCCCTTGAAGTTATGGGACCAGATGCCATGATCTTCATTTTCTGAATGTTGAGCTTTAAGGCAACTTTTTCACTCTCTTCTTTCACTTTCATCAAGAGGCGTTTTAAGTCCTCTTCACTTTCTGCCATAAGGGTGGTGTCATCTGCATATCTGAGGTTATTGATATTTCTGCAGGCAGTCTTGATTCCAGCTTGTGCTTCTTCCAGTCCAGTGTTTTTCATAATGAACTCTGCATATAAGTTAAATAAGCAGGGTGACAATATACAGCCTTGACGTACTCCTTTTCCTATTTGGAACCGGTCTGTTGTTCCATGTCCAGTTCTAACTGTTGCTTCCTGGCCTGCATACAGATCTCTCAAGAGGCAGGTCAGGTGGTCTGTATTCCCATCTCTCTCAGAATTTTCCACAGTTTATTGTGATTCACACAGTCAAAGGCTTTGGCATAGTCAATAAAGCAGAAATAAATGTTTTTCTGGAACTCTCTTGCTTTTTCAATGATCCAGTGGATGTTGGCAATATGATCTCTGGTTCCTCTGCCTTTTCTAAAACTAGCTTGAACATCTGGAAATTCATGGTTCACATATTGCTGAAGCCTGGCTTGGAGAATTTTGAGCATTACTTTACTAGCATATGAGATGAGTCCAATTGTGCAGTAGTTTGAGCATTCTTTGGCATTGCCTTTCTTTGGGATTAGAATGAAAACTGACTTTTTCCAGTCCTGTGGCCACTGCTGAGTAATTAGAACTTTTAAATTAGATCTCTTAAACTAACCTAGGTGATGCATCTTATTTAATTATTCACAACCTGGAAAGCATTAGCATATCCCTTCACAGAAAAATTATTAAATAAATGGCACACATCCAAAGGAGACCTTTAATCACTCGGATCCAGTTTGATCCCTAGGTGCTTATCTGATTGATTTCTTTGAAAGAAGTAAGCATTTAAAAAGAAATTCATGCCTCCTATACTGTTGCATTCTATTACATTTCATATTTCATAGAGGTGCAGAATTTGCTGACAGTGTATAACAGTTACTAGGGAATGTCACGTTGAGTGTGACAATGAAAAGACTCAAGAGAGCCAGAAGCCACTGGTCAGAGAGTCCTAGATCTAAACTGATATTATCATTTACTGGCAATGTGTTCCTGGAAAAGTTATGTAAAGTTTATGGTCTTCAGTTCTTCATCTATATAAGAGAGATAAAGGTACTGCTTAAATCAATACCAAGAATAAAATGAGTAAACATACTGGAAAAACCAAACACACTTACTATAATACAACATACTACAAATAGATACCCACTCCCTCTCTTTCCCCTCCCTGCTTTCCTCTCCCTTCCTTTTCTCCCCTCTTCCACATGCATTTCCTGATATAATGATCATACCATAGAAATAAAACCACAATTCTGCATATGTGAAACAAGATTAGCATGCATTAAAACAAGATAAAATAATATTATGATTAAGAATAGGTATCTTAATTTTATGGTGCTTCATTTTAAGTGCTTTGACATATTTTATTTAATTTTCCTAATAAGTTAATATATAAAAGGTAAAATTATAATCTCTATCACCAGATAAGAAAAATAAAATATATTTATAAGGATCTCTTAAAGATTTCAAAGAATTACAGTATGTACAGTATTGAGTTGTTATACAGACCTGTAGGCATTCTAGCAAAATGAAATTATATAAACTAAAACTTTTAAATTCTGTATATAACATAATTGTCAATCATATATGCAATGATTTACTTCAAAAAGCAAAGTGACTTCTGAAAAGGTAGCTGAAAAAAAATGGCAATGTTACAAAAGATCAAAATGTACCACAATCTTATTCTTTAGGATCAATCAAGAGTCTCCACTGGAAGCCCATAGGATTATTTTAAGAATCACCATCAATATTGTTGGAAAATCCTATGTTCCATAAATATGTAAAAGATACATATGGGTAAACAATAAATATTTGTTGTATGAATCAAAACAAATCATTCATGTTTTACATACTTCATATGGTAAGATTCCAGATTTTCTTTCAAAATAGAAATATCCATCTTTTAGACTTTACTTTAGCTGCGGGTCTTTTTTAAGCCTGCACAGAACAAATTATTTCAATTGGAAAAGCTTATAGCACATTTATTTGCCTTATGTAAGAAACACACACTAGCTCCTAATTGCCACTGGCAAGAATGAACTGAAAAACTTGAATATATGGCTATATATATTATATCTTATTTATAAGAAAAAGGTATTTTTAAGAAAGGCATTTCTTATTTGTTTCCTCAAACTTTTATGAACAAATGTTGAAAACTAGAAAGCAAATTTGACATGTGGCCCTAGTTTTATTATTTGGTTTGAAGTAAATATCACATGTATATACCAAGTCACAAAATCACTTTCAAAAACTGTAACTGCTAGCTATTTTGACCTATAAAATTTATTATCATAAGCCATGTCAATTTTTAAACATGAATCATTGATGGCATATAAAAAACTGATCTTAGTAAACAGACAAGTTAACTTATAATTTCTAAATCTATTCATGTATTGGTTTTGCAGATTATAATGTAAAAATTAATGTAAGAGCAAAATTTAAAAGTTATTATTCTTTAAAGTAAAATATTATAGAGCTATTTATGGCATTATGACTGACATCATGACAATCCAGAAGCAATTTGAAATGAACAAGAAGGCAAGGTGGTTAAAACATATTTAGAATTCTATCACATATTCTATTGGTTTGCTCAATACACCTTCCCACCTGAAACCCTACTCACACAGCCTATTCATAAGCCAGATTCTGACTGGAAATTCAAGTTATAGGGCATATCTTTGAATCTGAACTGATCACTACGTAAAAGTACTAAGTATTAGTTCCTAAGTACTTTAGCACAAAAGATTGTGCCCCTGAGTAACAAGATAAATGATTCAAGTTTCAGCAGCACTGATTTCATTTGGAAAACAGAAAAAGAGATTTATCTTGGTTCCCAGATTAAGGAAAGCTTAATACTGTTTGTGACCAAGCTTTTAACAAGTTAGCATAGCTTGTGCCAGAGTGGGACAGGTAGGGGGAGGGATGAATAACTCTAACTTCTTCACACCACTGACAAAGAACCAATGGTGCTGAAGAATGTTATGGTTTACCAATCTTAACATTTCAATAAGCATTCCTGGAAACTTTATTTTCTGGAATGCATATCAAACTAAAGGAACAGAAAAGCTGCCTGTGGAGTAATCCCTGAGAGCTGACGCACCATAACCATTCCGCCACTCCATGATCACTATTGCTCATGAGCTGTGGGCCAGAGACCATGTGAAGCGTTAATGATAACAGACTCGGATGAGAAAAGGCTCAGCTCAGCTTTCAGAGTCTCACAATGGATGGCCTGAGACTGACATTTAAAACTCTACTATGATTTGATAAGCCCAACAGTTGGGATCTGTACAGGGATCTGTGTATATAGCAGAGAGTTACAAATAATTAATCTTGTCTGATTATGAAAAAAGCTCTACAGAGGATGTACCTTTGATCTGGGACTTGAAAAAAATGCTAGGATTTCATCAAAGTGAGAGGAAAAAGCTATGGCAGCTATATAACATGTCACTAGCAAAGGCACTGATGCTTTCAAACTGTGATACTGAAGACTCAAGAGTCCCTAGGACTGCAAGGTGATCAAACCAGTCAATCCTACAGAAAATCATCCCTGAGTATTCATTGGAAGGACTAATTCTGAAGCTGAAACTCCCAATATTTTGCCACCTGATGGGAAAAGCTGACTCACTGGAAAAGACCCTGATGCTGGGAGAGATCGAAGGCAGACGAGGGAATGACAGAGGATGAGATGGTAGGATGGCATCACCCACTCAATGGACGTGAGTTTGAGCAAGCTCCCAGAGTTGGTGATGCAGGGAGGCCTGGTGTGCTGCAGTCCATGGGGTTGCAAAGCGTCAGACACGACTGAGCGACTGAACAACAGCAACACAGGCACGGACAAGCGAAACCACCCGAACAGTCTTTGGAATGTTAGCTATCTCCGAAAACAATTGTGTATCAGCCTTTTGCCCTTGATTTATTCTGCCTCTTTCTTTGGACCTTTTGCTTTCATGCAATTTACGCTGCAGAGAAGCTGAACAGAAGAAACATTGCTGCAGGGCTGCGATTAGAGTGAGGTAAGCGCAGGATACACTGGAGGTTAGAGGGGCCTGGAAAAGTCCAGAACTTAGGCGATATTTTTAAAAATCAAAAGTAGTGCAAAAAACTCTATGATGAATAAAATATAAAAACATTAAAGACAGTTGGTTTTTGTTTATGACCTTGCATTATTGTACAATGGGAGTTGGGGTGGGTCCAATCAGCCCAATGGATCCAGGTCTGCAACAGGCCACTCAGGTCTACTTCTGACCTTACAAAGGATGGGTTTATGAAAACAAAATGGTATGCAAATTCAATGGGCAGTGCCGGGCTTTACATATACACTTTTTTTTGGGGGGGTATAGTTTTTATTTTTTTTACACTTTGTCCAAAAAACTAGAAGACATTTAAATAAGTGTATGTGAAGTGAAAGTGTTAGTCTCTCAGTCATGAACAACTTTTTGCAACCCCATGGAATGCATAGGGGCACAATTATTTTTTTCCCTCCTTCAGGCTTCCATATGGCTCCAGAAGACACTGCCCTGCAGGAATCCATTCCCAGCCCTGCTCTGACGGGCTGTGGGATCTTAGTGCCTCCAGCTGCAATGTTCATATTGACTCAAATAGGGACAACAGCAACTGTTCTAATGACAGGGCTACAGTGAGGAAAGTACTTTGAAAGGTCTTTGTAAATCAGATTTACAGCTCATACTGTATCAATTTAGCAACGTCTGATCAACTGAAATTCAGACATATATCACACGCATGTTCCAAACATCTACTTCATATCACACGATTAGAAACAGGCAAATATAATCTTCCCTCAGCAGTCTGGGGCTCTGAGCATGACAAGGGTGTTTTACCATCAGACTAAAAGGATCTAAGAGGCTTTTACTTAAGAGTCTCTAAGCAGTTAGATCAAAGATCTCAGAAATTTTTAAACCTCAAGGCAAAAGCTACCATTTTAAATTTTGTTCCAGGTATCCTCCTTTGTTAGTGTCTAACATCCCAGATGCCATGTGGGCACCATATCACAGCCTCACTAACAACGTACCAAATTACTAGGAGAAAGGAAATGGTAAATTTAAGATGGAATCTTTGAACAAATGCAAAGGCATTCTGAACAGTCTTCAGAATCACATCCTAAACACAAAAGACCTGTATTATTATTATTTTTTAAGAATCATCTAACAGCTATATAAGGGATAAAAAACTACACCAAGGAATGAGACTTCAAGACAACCTCTTTCTTTGACACAGGCACAGGCTAACACACAAATGCTGGCTCCCATGCCAGATCCACTAGAAAAAGTAAGTCCCCTTAAAGATAATCACCAACATTAAGTAGGCTTTTATCACATTTATACAAACTCTCAATCATTCTTCCTTTACTTATACCCTTTATAGGGCTATGCCTGATATTTCACTCTTCTTTGTTGTACCACCAAGCATTTTCTTATTTAGTTAGCTGCTTGCTTCATTTCAGGGGCAGGTTATGTGGTCGTTTAAACAGTATAAGGTCTTTACCTTGATTTTTCTCACCTGCTAAAATCATGGCATCACCTTAAGACATGCAGTAGAACTGTTTACCTTCCTCACTCATGCCCCTTGCATCCACTTGTCTACCAGCCATTCACTCCCATTCCTCTTTCAATACGCTTTTATTTTTGCTGCGTAGCTCTAACTAGTGTCTTGAGTCTCCGTGAGTATCTCAATCAACAAGTTCATTCATCCTCCAAGTACTGGACATTTCCCCATTACTCCTTCTTCAAACTCTCTTTTCCTTCTCTTTCTATTGAACAAAAAACACAAAGCTCCCCAGGCCCTCTTATCTTCACTCTCTATTGGCTTCTCTTCTATTTTTAACATTAATGTTCTTCAAGATTTTGTTCCCTTATTACTTTTTTCCCTCTCTATCTTGAGCTCAGACCTCTCCTTAACACCAGAGACAAATCCTTTTCTAATCTGATGTAACTTCTTGCATGTCTACTAGTAACTTTTGACCATGCCCACATGAAAAATCCTTTCATTAACAGTGCTACCATTTTCCAAATCACCCCGGCATGAAACAATGGCATTTATTTAGACTACACTTTTTTTGTGTTAGTTTTAAGCCCCATATCCAATAATCTAGAGTCAAATCATGAAATTTTAACATCTGTAATGCTACGAATGCCTGAGATGCAGCTGAGCGAGGATGAAGCACAGGGTTAAATCCAATTAGAATGTCTTTAAGAATACCAGTCCAACTCCCCACAAGCTATGTGACTTTGGCTCCACTGCTTACTTATCCAAAGATGACAGTTAAGATTTTACCTAATAGGTGAAGATGAAACAAAATAACATTTGGAAAGTTGGATACAATATGATACCACTAAACAAATGGTATCACTATTATTATGCCTTTTCTGTATATGTAACCTATTCTTCAAGCATTATCTAAATGCTCCTATATACGGATAGAGGCACTGGTTTCTTCTTACACCTTGAATTTCCTCCATCACCTACCACTTAGAGTCTATGTATCACTCAATGCCCAACTTAAACAGTCCTTCCTTCCTGAGGCCTTTGCTGATGAACTACCATTCCATACTAGTACAATCTTTCTTGTTTTGAAAACACACGCTGCTTTGCACTTCACTTTAGCCACTTTTTACCCTTTATTTTTCAATTTTTGTTTCCTCTGTTCATAGGCCTATCTCTTTCCACTATATGTTCAAATTCCTCAAAATATTCCTGCTGTAATGCCATTGCTCACCTGGACTATTTTTTATTTTATCACATTCTTTTCCCCTTTATTTAAAGTCACATTCAGTTCATTCTCAGATAAAATGATAAATTCCTCGAAAAAACAGTATCATATTTATATTTTTCTTGTTTTCAGTGCATAGCATAGAGCCTTATTCAAGTTGCTTAATAAACATTTGTTAAATAAGTTTAATCCGAACACTTGTAAACTGAAACTGAGTCCAAGAGAGCTACGAAAAAAGTCAAAAGCATATCTTAGTTTCACTTGTCGTTTCATTCCATGACAGAATATCAGAAAACATTTAAAATAAAATACATTTTCTTATATTTTTTCCCAAGGAGCCAAGATTTTTGTCTCTAAAACACTTTTGAGAAGAGAGAACAATCAGATATAACTTTCCCACAATTATGCATTATGGGAACATTTATAGAACCAAACTGCCACTCATCTCCTAATTCAAGTAGTACTTCTCCTTAGCCACGTCTCTAACATACCACATTTATCAGTCTAATCTTTGTGTATAAAGTGAAAGTGAAATTGCTCAGTCGTGTCCGACTCTTTGTGAACCCATGGATTATAGCCTACCAGGTTCCTCCATCCATGGGATTTTCCAGGCAAGAGGACTTCTCCATTTCCTTCTTTGTGCATATGTTGTATGAAAATCACTGTTCAAAGTAAACTCTCTCTCTCTCTCTCTCTATATATATATATATATACATATATATATATAGGTGACTTAATTATATAAATGGACTACTTACTGTACTTAAGCAGCATCCACAAGTATTTCTAGGTAACATGGGATAAGAATTTAAAGCCTCTTGCTGAGGTTTTTGTCTCAAATTGCTCATTCTATTTGTAGAAAAAGGCACTGAATGCGATACCACCATAATATCCTTATTTATCTTATATCTTTGGTTACAGTTTTACTTGGAACAAGTAAATGTTTCATACACCTGAGGATAATGTTCCAGTTGGTTTCTTGACTAGTTGTAATGAAAACATTTTTCAAATTAAGGGTGCATTTGTCTTCATAATGTATATATTTTTAGAGGCTGTAATATTCACTCAGACTCTCTGGCCACAAGACTCTGTAATATTTGGAGTTATTTTGTTATTGTTGTTTTACCACTATCTGTGGGCCCAGGGTTTAGAAGTACTGCCATATCACTTTTGCTTCTGGTTCTGCCTTGTTCCTGTAAATCAATTCCAATAGTTGGCTTTTGTACTCTTTCTTGTGAGACATCCATCAATAAAAATTATTCCAGAATTGGAAAACAGGTAAAATCAGTTACTGCATGTTCTTTCCAAGTAGTGTGCGGGTACATCTTTGTATATCAAAGACTCTCTATTGATAGGCTCTTTTATAATTTTGTAGGTCTAGAGGTTATCTTGTACAAAATTGGTATCAATTCAAATGATCCTTCTGTGAGAGTGATGAAAATGATTCAGGCCTATAATAATGTAAATAAATATTGTCCAAGAGAGATGCAATTGGTTTTAGTCTGTCAAAAATGATAACTCCAAACATTACAATATATTGCTCTGTAGGATATCATCCACTTTTACGTCTATTAGAAGCATTTCAGCATCCTTGACAGATTATATAAACTGCATCCTTCAAAATGTCTTTTGAACTTAATTTTGACATTTTACCTGTTACTTCATTAATGAATTAAAAAAAAAATCTTTGACATGTTCATTTTATATTACACAAGAGCCATGTTTTTAGCCTTTAGAAAATTATAATTTACTAATCCCAAACCCCTGGGTTGGGAAAATACCCTGAAAAAGGAATGGCTACCCACTCCAGTATTCTGGCCTGGAGAATTCCATGGACAGAGGAACCTGGCAAGCTACCGTCCATGGGGTCATAAAGAGTTGATACGACTGAGCAACTTTACTTTCAATTCTTACATCACAGCTTTAATAATATAAAAATCATGATGTGAGTTAACATCGATTCTACTCTTACTATGTGACAGACATTCTGGGTTTGGTCTCTAACTCAGTTAATATTTATAGCAACTCTACAAGGCTATCACTCTTATTATTAAACTGATTTTGAGATGACTGAAGTGAAGCATAAGGAGTCTAGCTTGTTAAAGGTTATATCTCTCTGTTTGAAATCTGAACATTTTAATATCACTCTGTATACTGCGTTTATAACTATGTATTTTTTGAAATGCATGCCTTCCTACCCAATATGCCGTTTTTTTGTTGGGGACTGAGATTCAGTCCTAACTCCTTTCCTTCTGAGACTCACTGCCAACTGCTGTCATATCCCACTGCTTCCAAAATTATGCTTAATATCCAATCTGTGAGGTGACCCTCAAATCTTACAAAACATCTTAGTTCAGTGATTCACCAACTTTACTATTCATCAGAACGACCTGAAAGACTTGATAAAATACAAATCACTGAGTCCTATCCCACAAATTTCTGATTCAGTATGTCTCCAGAGGAAGGGATTTGCAATTCTAAAAAGTTCCCCAGAAATGCTGACAAGGCCTGTCTGGAGGACACACTTAGAAAACCACTGTCTTTGCATATGTTGCTAAATCCCCTGAAGGATGACAATCAAATAATCTGGGTTAGATAATCATCTATTTCTTGACCATGATACTTGTATTGTTCACCTGCTCTTCCTGGATGGGTTTCACCTCCCCTCTACCTCCTTTTGTTACCACATAAGCACCAGTTCTCATATGCAATATTGTCACAACAATATATAATAATCTGAAATGTATTGTGGGGATGACTTGAAACATAGTGACTGATTCTCCTAAAGGCCCCTACTTGTCGTGGCTGCCTTAATATGAACATAGGACAGTTAACATTTTGGTGGGGGGTGAGGGTGTATGAAGTTCTCTGAGATACCAACTCTCCATTGTCTTATGCCTGCAAATTACTACCCTTGAAACAGCTGCTAATTACATTGTTCCTGCCATTACTACTGTGATTGCTTCCAACCTGTCCCCTACTGCTTCCTAGCTCCAAGGCTGCTTTTTCATGGCCAGATAACTTTATAGGCATGATGTCCTTTTCCCAAAGTTACCTCCTGGTCTGGCATTGATGATTCATGGGGTCAGTGCAATATTGGTTAAACAGTAATAAGAAATGAAGAGTAACAAATTTGACATTCAACTCTGGTGCTATTCCACCAGGGTTGAAGAAAACTAAAAGGAAAAAAAAAATTTTTTTTTAAAAGGAAACACAAAAGTGAAAAAACACTGATTATTTATTGATAAAACAAATCTTTTTTTTTGACAGTTCAGCAAGCCTGTCTGTAATCAAACTACAACAGGTTGCCTGGCCACATGAAGCCTATGTCAGTAATGCATATTATTGACAGCAGCCTGGCTTGCAAATATCCTTTTAAAACAGCTTTCTTCCATATCATTCTCTTATTAGAAGATTTTCCAGTATCTACTCAGCCTATTACCATAAGATCAAAGTATGTGATGCTGTAAGTGTTGATACATTTAGATGGAAACTGGTTTGAAAGGTTGGACAGATTCTTACTGAAATATAATTTTCTTTTAGATTTTGTGAGCTAGAGAACCAAGCTTAATGGTCATCAGAAGTAGCTCTCTACTTGTTTCTGATGGCTAGCAAGAAGGATTAGCAAGAGACTTTGGTCGGGAATAGACCAAAGAGAAAGAAGCAGTTACTTTTAAAATTATACTTCTAATTCATAAATAGGATGTTTTAACTTTTATAAATAGGATGTCAATTCTGACTTGTGTCATGGCAAAGAAAAAAGAAAAAGCATATCCTGGGGCCCCAGTTTCCTCTGACTTCTTTCATGATATTCCCTCAAAATGAATCATCCAAAAATCTAAAGTGAGTCGCACCTATCAAAATGAGGTCACACTCTTTATTTCTATTTAAAAACTACCTTAGAACCACCATACGGACCAGTACTTCCACTCTTGTGCATATACCCAGAGAAAACCATAATTTGGAAAGATACATGTATCCCAATGTTCACTGCAACACGATTTACAATAGCCAAGACATGGAAGCAAACTAAATGTCATCAACAGAGGAATGGATAAAGATGTGGTGCATATATATGACAGAATATTATACAGCCACTTAAAATAATGAAATAATGCCATTTGCAGCAACATGGACGGACATGGAGATTATCATACTAAGTGAAGCAAGTCAGACAGAGAAAGTCAAATATTATACAATATCACTGATACATGGAATCTAATTTTAAAAAGTGATATAGATGAACTTATTTAGGAAAATGTAACAAACTTACAGAGTTAAAACAAACTTATGGTTACCAAAAGGGAAATGTGGGTGGTAGGGACAAGTTAGGAGCATGGGATTAACACACATAAACTACTATATATAAAATAGATAACTAAGAAAGAAGTACTGTAAAGGACAGGAAATACTCTATATTCTGTAATAACCAATATGGGAAGAGCATCTGAAAAAGAATATCTATATTATGTATAACTGAATTTGTACACCTGAAAGAAACACATTGTAAATCAACTATATATGCCAACATTTTTAAAAATCCTCCCAAATAAATAAAAGCTACCTAACTTATAATTCACTACCTATATTAAAATATAGATAAATATTTTTTAACCCATAAACTGTCTTATGTTAATTACTGGTTTTATTGGCACCATGGACAAGCATCGTTCTTTATGCTAAAGATTGCTTTAGCTATTTGGGGTCTTTGGCGGTTTCATGCAATTTCAGGATTTTTTTTTTTTTTCTATTTCTGTAAAAAATGTCCTTGGAATTTTGATAGAGACCGCATTTGAATCTGTAGATTTTTTTGGGTAGAATGAACTGTTTTCACAATATTAATTCTTCTAATCTGTGAAAACAGGATATAAGATATTTATTTGTATCTTCTTTGATTATATTTATCAATGTTTTGTAGTTTTCAGTTTATAGATCTTTCACCTCCTTGATTTAATTTATTCTAAGTATTTTATCCTTTTTGTTGCTATTGGAAATGAGATTATTTTCTTCATGTCTTTTTTCAAATAGTTCACTGCTAGTGTACGAAAATGTGACTGATGTGAATCACATTGGTATCTCTGCATTGATGAATATATATTAGGCACAACTATAACTTTAAAATGATTATAAATTGAATAACTTAAATGAGCTTTTAAAATAACCCCCATGTCTTTCCCTTTCAAAATATGAGAAAAGTAGAGATGAATTTTGCAAGATTTACAGACTTAGGGCTTTGATATATAATATAATCAAAATACTCAGTTCATTATAGGGGAACTAGACAAGAGTAGGGAATTGATTTGTTTAAGATGACTGAGCACGCAAAGCAGAACAGATGACAGAACTGGAAATAAGTGTCTATGTCGTACTGTGTCCTTTCAAGTTACTTATCTCCTTAAAACAGGCAAACTCAATCCTGTTGACATTTTGGGCTGCACGATTGTTGTAGAGCTGCTGTTCCCTGCATTGAAGGATGCTGAGTGCTGTCCCTAGCCTCTATTCACGAGGTTCAGTAGCATCCTTTACCCAGTTGTGACAATCACAAATGTCTCCAGACAGTGTCAAATAGCCCCTGGGGATGGTGGAGCAAATTCTGCCCCAACTTACAACAACTTTCTTAAAATTAATGAAGTTGAATTTCTAGAGAAAACCTTAAGAGAGTCACAGAAGTCAAGGAAGTTAAAATATACATATATGGAATCTGATTTCCAGTCCTTTCCATTTTCTTTGACCTTCAGTGCATATATGCTCCTTGAATGCAGAATTATGCTTGACTGAGTTTTGTTCCTTTATAGCTCTTGCATAGTGAAGAGACACACAGTAAATATGCTGGTATGAAATGACATTATTTCAAAATCGTCAGCAGGAAAAATGTATTGGATATTTGATTCTGTGTGCCCTACTGCATTCCAAAAAGGCATAAAAATTGCCAAAAGATTACATTTAAAAGTCATATGGCAACTTCTTATATCAGTTTTAGAAATGAGAAATTAACAGAAAACTGAAGTGGGACTTGTTTCTCTCTCATGCATCATTTGAACTGCCCTCAATTTTCGTTTGCATCCCACACATCAGAGTACATGCACCTATGGCGCCCCCAGATCTTCTAACAGCAACTTAAAGATTCAGACTGTGACTGGTGTGAACAGAAGCTTGGCACAGCAAAAACAGCTGCAAATCCGCACTGCATACAAATCCATTTTTAGCTAAAGGTTTTATTTTCAATTCCAGAAGAGAAACTGAAACCTTGATTTTCCTCACACGAAGCAGAAAAGATAGCCTTAAGTCAACTTTATTATTTCATCTTCTAACCTTATATCTTTATATCATGAATATACCTAAAGTGTGCAAGTATAAGTATTTTGAGTAAACAGCATAGTTATTTCAAATTGAAGAGTTTTGATAACTATAAAATAGAAAACTAAGTAGTTAAGTACCTAGCACTTTTTATACAGCAGATGACCAATAAAGTATTAACTGATTATTTGAATGCTTAATAATTTAACAAGAATTATTAAGCCAAAGTAAATTATAAATGTGTATCTTACCACCAAAATTAAAATAACACCTAAACATTTCTTTTGTGTAAGGTATGACATGAACCTGCTGCATGATTATATAATAAAGAAAAACAAATAAAGACCAGTCTCTATAAAACAGGAGAAGTATAAAAACTATTTTACTGATTGATAACTTGGAACATAAAATTGCACAGGTTATATGTACGAAAAGAATAAGAAGTGGTCAAATATTGATACTGCTTCAGTGTCTAAAATATAAGAAGCTTCACAACATTGTATGGCCTCTAATTTCTTGCCTGAAATGGTGGGGTTTAGTCGGAGAGGATGATTGAAACTGAGAGTTTTGGCAAATGTTTCTTTTGTCACTTAACATGGCTCCAGCTAAAAGCAACAATGATGGAACAAAAACAATCTTCCTAACCACAGTGCACAATGAAAATATCTGTAAAACCACATATACTCCTAGGACTCACTGTTTCTTATAACTGATGGTAGCTTTCAAATCTAACAGCAAAGCAGTTATTTAACATGAGCAGGGCCTGATGATTCTGAAGCAAAGCTAAGTGTGATGCAATTCAACTGTAATTGCATCGTTTAGCCTCCTGTTGAGCTAATATACTAGTCCAATAGTTCTTAGATGGCTAAACCATCTACTTTCTTCTCAAGTCCAACCAATATTCTTTTGTAGAGAAAAGTCAGTATGTAAGAAAAGGAAAATAACAGTAAAAGGCTTATGCTGTTACATTAGGGATGGAGAGAAAAGTGAGACTGGTTTTTCCATGAATTAATTTCAATGCATAAGTGAGTTGCTTATGCAATGTTAATACATAAAAAAACCCTCTGTCAAAGATTCTTCTCCTCCTCTACAATTCAGCTAAAATGCCCACAGCTCCAAGGAGATTTCCTTAATCTGCCCTCTGGAACAGACAGCACAAATGACTAAGGATTTTCTTTTCCTCAGAACTTTCTATATCTGCATGGACCTTTCTTACAGCATGGAGTACAGGTTTATTATACTGTAGCCATTTATCTTTACAGCTTATCCCCACCACTAGCTGGTATGTTCTTTAGGTACATCAATGACTATCATTATATCCTCCAGACTGTCAAACACAAAAATAATTCAGTAAATTATAGTTTAATATATTTTTTTCTTCCACCTAGCCCATAGGCAATGAATCTCCTAGAAGTTTAGAGAGATGATGACCTCAAGAAATATATTCTTCAACTCATTCACAGAAATGATGGTTTATTATAACTGTCCAATATTCCAATAGAGGCAGACCTTTCTCAGGAGGAATACTACCAGGTGGGGATTCTAAGAACCACAATACTAATACTATGATACGTAGGTATCTATCTGTATTAGTTTCCTAGGGCTGCTGTAACAAAGTTACCTAGACCTGGTGGCTTAAACAACAGAAGCTTATTTGGTCACAGTGATGGAGGCTAGAAGTTCAAGACCAAGGGAATGACAGGCTTGGTTTCTTCTGAGGCCTCTCTCTCTGATCTGCTGATGGCCACCTTCTTGCTGCGGCCTCACTTAGTCCCCCCTCAGTTTGTGTTTTCCCAGCATCTTCTTATAAGGACACCAGTCATTTGACCCCATTTTAATCTAATTACCTTTTTACAAGTCTTATCTCTTAATACAGTCACCCTCTAGGGTACTAGAGGCTTGGATTTCAATATATGAATTTGAGGGTAGCAGGGGGCACAGTTCAGTCAAGATAGTGCCTATCTGAATTTCTAAATTTCTAAGTATACCATTGTTACCTTCTTAATATTTCCCATGTGAAACTCCATAAATTAATACAGATGCATACATTGTATGTTCTCTGTATACGTATTATGCTGCTTTGCATTATACAAATAGGTAAAGGAATGCTAATTTTTAAGTAAGAAACAGCATCTTCCAAGGAATGATAATAATTCTAGCTCTCAAAAGCTTTTCCAAATAGGAGAGTCTAAAAGCATTTCATAAACACTATTATCTAAATAACTTTTAAAATTCTTAAATTAGTTTTTTTTGTTTTTATACATTAATATTGAATATGTCCAGATTTGAAATATAAATCACAGACTATGAATGCACACCCATATTTCCTGATTTATTTCATTCTTATTAGTTCTGTATAAAAATACTCCTTTTCAGAAAGGAATATACACGGCCCCAGACATAAGCATGTGTTTATAACTTAGGTTTTTGATTCTGTGGCTGAGACATCAATTTTTAAGCATAAGTGCATTGGCTACCTTTGGCATTTGTTATACTCCATGCTTTAACATAGAGTAAAATCGTAGAGTTGGATCTCTATGCAAGGAGATCCAACCAGCCCATCCTAAAGGCAATCAGTACTGAATGTTCATTGGAAAGACTGATGTTGAAGCTGAAACTCCAATCCTTTGGTCACCTGATGTGAAGAGCTGACATTTGAAAAGACCCTGGTGCTGGGAAAGACTGAAGGCAGGAGCAGAAGGGGATGACAGAGAGAGAATGAGATGGTTAGATAGCATCACTGACTCAATGGACATGGGTTTGAGTACACTCCAGGAGTTGGTGATGGACAAGGAGTCCTGGTGTGCTGCAGTCTATGGGGTCACAAAGAGCTGGACACGACTGAGCGACTGAACCGAACTGAATTGATGCTTTAACATGTTGACAAACATGGAACAGCAAGAGGACTGCTGTATTTTTCTCAGGAGTAATTATATTAAAAATAAGAAGGAAAATCAATGTGAGACAACAAACTTGTCCAAGCAGCACTAAAGCAATAAAAATAGCTAGTTATTTATTTAAAAGCTGCTCCAGCCAGGTACATGCTTTCTCATCTGGAAAGTGAAAGTTGCTTAGTCATCTCCAACTCTTTGTAAACCCATGGACTATTCAGTCCATAGAATTCTCCAGGCCAGAATTCTGGAGTGGGTAGCCTTTCCCTTCTCCAGGGATTGAACCCTGGTCTCTCACACTGTGGGCAAATTCTTTACCAGCTGAGCCAGAAGAGAAGCCCAAGGATACTGGAGTGTGTAGCCTATGACTTCTCCAGGAGATCTTCCCAACTCAGGAATCAAACCCAGGTCTCTTTCATTGCAGGCAGATTCTTTACCAACTGAACTATCAGGGAAGCCCAAGCTGTCACCTTGGGAGCTACTAAAACTTCACTCTGAGTACTAAGCAAAAGCAAAAATAGAAACAGCTCAAACTCTAAATATAGGGTTTATATATAAAATATATAAACCAAATCAGAAAAGCAGGACAAAGAAACTTCCTATTACATAAATCACATTTGTTTACTTTTTTGTCAGATAACATGATTATAACCTTCAGAAAGAATGATAATGAGCAATGTGCCTTTATGTGACTGTATTTTCAACATGAAAGAGATTATGAAAGAATTGCTTATTATCTACAAAAGAAGAATGTGTATGTATAGAAATGACATTGTCAACATCAGAAAATATATATGATTAAATTTACAAAGGAGCACTATATACAGTTAAATATAACACATTATTGGAAATCAAGATATTAATGAGCTGCCTTATCTTTTATAAGGTCCAGTGAATATTTGCTGATTTTGAAGATGCCAAAAATATTTTACATTATCAGAGTCAACTTGACTTCCAAATTGAGTTCAAATCCATTTGCCTTGGTATTTATACTAATTATGATAGAGAGATCACTAATAAAGAATCCACAACACATATAAATAATTGCTATCGTGAACGTTTTTAGCACAAATACTAGCAATTCCCATTTATTAGGGATTCACTATTTTCTAGGTACTATGTTAAATATAGTAACATCATAGTAACTTAACATCACCATACCTAATAAAAAAAATCCTTTGAAGAAATCTTTCACTCCTTATAAAAGAAAATGAGTTAGAAAACTTAATTTTCCCAATGTCACATGTGAAAAACTAGCTGCTTCATGATATTAACCCAAGTTTGCCTAACTTTCATTCATCTCCTGAAAACACACACACACATACACACCTCAGTGAACACACACACACCCCTCAGTGAACACACACACACAAAAGAACTGTGGCAAAAATTAAATTGAATTCTTTTAGGTAATAACAAGAATTGAATCAACATATTTTATGAGAGGACCAGGCCACCCAACCAAATATAGTTTCAGAATCCAGGGTCCACATCATGTTCCATGGGATGTCTTCCTTTTCTGAACTTTGATAGTTTTTTATGATCTAAATCACATATTTTAGCACTGAATCACATATTTCCTTATTACTTTGATGTTTTAGATGATCTATATTGTGTTCCTTTATTTCCAATATAAATTTTAGATTGCTTTGGGATTATAAGCAATGTGGTATTTAGCATTCTTATAACACTATATCCATGCCGTCTATCCATAAGATTCATAAAAGAAAACTGTATATAACTTGTTCCTTAACATGTTGCTGGTTTGCTTGAGTTCTTGATCCATAGTGCAGATAGTACCTACAAGAAAAGATCAGTTTTGATTCCCCAGAATAAGTTATCTTGCTACCTGGAACAGAAAGAGGAATCCATTGTTGAATTAGACCCTTTCTTTAAAGAATCTTCTGCTCCAAAACAATCAGGTACTTCCAAGTCTAGTTGGGGTTTTCATCCACCCCCAGGTCACCCAGAAAGAAAACCATTCCTGGAACTATGAGATAATTAAAATATGTTCTTCTTCTCTCCTCCCCCATTTCACACTATAACCACAGGCAGTTTGGCAAATTTATTTAATAGCAAAGCAGCATTTCCCAAAGGAAAATACTATTAAGTAGTTGAATAGCAGAGTCTTCTTAGATGTACAATTATGAGCTTGTGAAACATTCTGAGATTCTTACAACCTCCTTTATTTATGGTAGCTTTTACATTCTCTATACCCTTCATTCTCACCCTGCTGCTGCTGCTACTTATGGCTTAAAGATCATAGTATTGCAGAACTTGACATATTTCTGTCTGCTTTTTCCAGTGACAGCTGAGAATACCATTCTGAAATGACCGTAATTCACTTAGTTGACTATCTAACATGTACTTCACCTACATTTTAATCATAACACATTTCTTACCTTAAACTTTAACACAGTTGAGGAACTTAAGTATTTTGCATATGGAAGCTCTTAGAACAGGTGGCACAGTCATGGTTGATTGTCCTCCCAAATGACAATAAAGTGCCCTTCGGTATTTTGATGAAGCTGACTTAGCTACCTGCTGCTGACTTCTCGCTATCTTAATTTCACTTGGAGTCATCAAGTTCACATCTTTAGGAACAGGAAGAAAATGAGACACTTCCAGTTTTCTCTGTCACTTTCTAATATTTGATGGAATCTGGCAGTGACAACATGAATGATCAAATGTATAAAAGAAAAGTCCTGACCTCACAGAATGCAATACAAAGGCATTTTAGGGTCTGATAATATGAGGCAAGAAGTGTTATATTAATTCAATAGAGAAAGAATAGTCTTTTCAATAACTGGTGCTAAAGCAGGTGAATATCTGCATGTAAGAAATGAACCTAGATCCTGACCTTACAGCCTTCACAAAAATTAACTTAAAGTAGTTCATTGGAAGCTGAAGCAGAACCTCTAATACTCTGGCCACTTGATGCGAAGAACTGACTCATTAGAAAAGACCCTGATGCTGGAAGAGATTGAGGACAGGAGAAGGAAATGAAGAGGATGAGACGGGTGGATGGCATCACTGACAGTGGACGTGAGTTTGAGCAAGCTCTGGGAGTTGGTGATGGATAGGAAAGCCTGGCCTGATGCAGTCCATGGGGGTCACAGAGTCAGACACGACTGAGTGACTGAACTGACTGAGATCAAAGGCCTAAATGTAAAATTCAAAATGACAAAACTCTTAGATAATAACAGGAGATAATAAGGTAATGTTCAATTTGGAGATGACTTTTTTGATACAACACCCAGATTAAGATTCATGAAAGAAAAATAATGTATCAGCATGGATATATCAATTGTAACAAATATACCACAATAATGGAAGACATTGATAGGGGAAACTTGGAGCACCAGGAAGGTAGGAAAACTGAGATAGGGAATATGGGAACTCAGTACTTTCAGATAGTTTTTTTAAATCTAAAACTGCTCTAAAAATAAAGTCTACTTATTTAAAAAACAACAAAATTCAAAACACTGACAAGACCAAATGCTGGTGAGGATGTAAAGCAATAGGAACTTTTATTGTTAGTGGGAATGCAGAATGGTACAGCCACTTTGGAAGACAGTTTGGTGTTTTCTTCAGTTCAGTTCAGTTCAGTTCAGTCGCTCAGTTGTGTCTGACTCTTTGTGACCCCATGAATCGCAGCACGCCAGGCCTCCCTGTCCATCACCAACACCTGGAATTCACTGAGATTCATGTCCATCGAGTCAGTGATGCCATCCAGCCATCTCATCCTCTGTCGTCCCCTTCTCCTCCTGCCCCCAATCCCTCCCAGCATCAGAGTCTTTTCCAATGAGTCAACTCTTCGCATGAGGTGGCCAAAGTACTGGAGTTTCAGCTTTAGCATCATTCCTTCCAAAGAAATCCCAGGGCTGATCTCCTTCAGAATGGACTGGTTGGATCTCCTTGCAGTCCAAGGGACTCTCAAGAGTCTTCTCCAACACCACAGTTCAAAAGCATCAATTCTTCAGCGCTCAGCCTTCTTCACAGTCCAACTCTCACATCCATACATGACTACTGGAGTTTTCTTACAAAACTAAATATACTCTTACTATATAATCCAGCAACTGCACTCCTTGGTATTTACCCAAAGGAGCTGAAAACTTATGTCCACCCCAAAAATTTGCACACAGACATTTATAGCAGCTTTATTCATAACTGCCCAAATTTGGAAGCAACCAAAATGTCATTCAGTAGATGAATAGATAAATAAACAGTGGCATAGCCACACATGGAATGTATAATATGCAGTGTCAAAGAGAAGTAAGCCTTCAAATCATGAAAAGACATGGAGAAACCTTAAATCTATATTACTAAGTGAAAGAAGTCAATGCGAAAAGGCTACAATTATACGATTCCAACTTGATTCCAACTATAAAATTCCAACTGGAAAATACAAAACTATGGACACAGTAATTCTTGGGCTCCAAAATCACTGCAGATGGTGACAGCAGCCATGAAATTAAAAGACACTTGCTCCTTGGAAGAAAAGCTATGACCAACCTCGACAGCATATTAAAAAGCAGAGACATTACTTTGCCGACAAAGGTCCATCTAGTCAAAGCTATGGTTTTTCCAGTTGTCATGTACGGATGTGAGAGTTGGAGTATAAAGAAAGCTGAGCACCGAAGAACTGATGCTTTTGAACTGCGGTGTTGAAGAAGACTCTTGAGAGTCCCTTGGACTGCAAGGAGATCAAACCAGTCCATCCTAAAGGAAATCAGTCCTGAATATTCATTGGAAGGACTGATGCTAAAGTTGAACCTCCAATACTCTGGACACCAGTGATTCACTGGAAAAGACCCTGGGGGAAAGACTGGAGGCAGGAAGAGAAGGGGACAACAGAGAATGAGATGGTCGGATGGCATCAGTGACTTGATGGACATGAGTTTGAGCAAGCTCCAGGAGTTGGTGATGGACAGGGAGTCCTGGCATGCTGCAGTCCATGGGGTTGCAAAGAGTCAGACAGGACTGAGTGGCTGAACTGAACTGAGCTGAACCAAACTGATGGAGACAGTAAAATGGTAAGTGGCTGCCTGGAGGTGGTGCTGTGAAGGATAAATGAGTAGAGCTCAGAAGAGTTTTACAGTAACAGAAATTCTCTGTATGACACCGTAACAGATACTTGTCATTATGGAAGGGCTGAGCGCTCAGTCTTGTCAGACTCTGAGACCCCATGGACTGTAGCCCACCAGGCTCCACTGTGCATGGAATTCTCCAGGCAAGAATACTGGAGTGGGTTGCCATTCCTTTCTCCATGGGATCTTCCCAACCCAGGGATCAAACCAAGATTTCCTGCATTGCAGGCAGATTCTTTACCATCTCAGCCACCAGGGAAGCCCATTTTTCAAACCACAGAAAGTACAATACCAAGAGTAAACTGTAATGCAAACTAAGGGCTTTAAATAACTATAATAATTTGTGTTAAGGTAGATTTGATTGTAACAAATGTACCTCTCTGGTGGGGAATACTCAAAATGGTGAGGCTGTGCATGGATTAGGGCAGAGAATATAAGGAAAATCTCAGTACCTTCTCAAATTTTCTGTGGACCTTAAAATCTTCTATAAAAAGAAAATCTTAAAAAACCAAAACAATGAATAATCAAAACACACAGGCTCTAGAGTTAGAAACTTTGAAATTCAACACCATCTTCACTACTTTCTAGAAAACTGAACTCAGGTATTATTTAACCTCTCTAAGACTACCAATGTATCTGTAAAATAAGGGAACACTGACAGTCTGACTTAGAATAATATTGATATTTAAATGATACTATGCATGCTGCTGCTGCTGCTGCTGCTAAGTCGCTTCAGTTGTGTCCGATTCTGCGACCCCATAGATGGCAGCCCACCAGGCTCCCCCATCCCTGGGATTCTCCAGGCAAGAACACTGGAATGGGTTGCCATTTCCTTCTCCAGTGCATGAAAGTGAAAAGTGAAAGTGAAGTCGCTCAGTTGTGTCCAACTCAGCGATCCCATGGACTGAAGCCTACCAGGCTTCTCCATCCATGGGGTTTTGCAGGCAAGAGTACTGGAGTGGGGTGCCATCACCTTCTCCAATGCATGCTACCTGTTTGGAACATTGTCTCTAACTCCTATTTGTAAAATACTTAATGGATGTCCCAGAGGGATTAAAAAATTACCATGACTCCAAATGAATGTAAAATCATTTCACGGAGTTCAGTTGCTCTGCCTCTTATGCCTCTATCTTGTTGAATGTTAGACAGCCTTGAGTCCAATTGTACCAGCTACAAACAGGTATGGTCTTGATTCCTTCCTCTCAACTGGACTCCACATAGATGAGTGGTCATCAGATCTT
Organism: Ovis aries; assembly: GCF_016772045.2. Classification (NCBI taxonomy): domain Eukaryota; kingdom Metazoa; phylum Chordata; class Mammalia; order Artiodactyla; family Bovidae; genus Ovis; species Ovis aries. The sequence continues at coordinate 38,978,369 of NC_056057.1, read as the reverse complement.
TTCAACGGTATCATGTAATTAGCTTTATAGTTAACCCTCCTCTTCTCTATTTACATTTCTGTATTAATCATCTGTCATCTGATCTGTTATATCATCCTCCAGATTGGCGTCTCAGACTTCAGTTTAACCCTTATGCTTATTATTCCTCCCTGCTGCTGCCTGAGTTGTTTTTTCAAAGGCAAATAATATCCTAGAAATAATTCTCAAAAGGATGCACACTGCTATACAGAAAAAGTTCTGGACGGCATTTTCCCCAGGAAAATGTATAGGGTCCCTCATGATCTGGTCTTATTACCTCTTTGGCCTCTGCTGCCAACATTACTAACTTACATTCAATATTCAGTCCTCTCACCCTGCTTAGTTTTCTGTACGTTCCCTATTCTTCGATGCCATTTCCTCTTCCTATGGCACACTGCATCTTTTTTTTTTTTTCAGTCCAAGTTTTTTCCTTATCCTTTCAGATCCTGATTAATCTTCAGCAAATCATTTCCCTTCTCACCCTACTCTGACAAATAATATACCTTCCTTTATATAACACTCTTGTAAAATATTACATGACATTTTTCTCTCTGTCTTGCAAAATCAATATAAGCATCTTGACATCAAGGATTACACTGAGCTCAGAATTATATCTTAACCAGTAGCAAGTCATTAGAATGTAAAATATTTGTGAATATTGACAGACAAGAATGGAGAAACGAATGAATGGAGAGAAGGATGGAAGGTAAGAGGGTAGTAAGCAGTGATGAAAGGAAGAAGAAATAGAAGATGAATTATTGCCAATATTATTATGGTAAGATCATTTACACAAAGAGAAAGTAAAAGATTAGTGAGTTTCATAAGAAAATAAGAAATTGAGCGAAGTTTTAGAGTTGTGCGAACTTGTATTTAAGTTTGGGAATTCCTTTTAAACCTACCCAGTCATTTTGAGTTTTCAGTAACTCTGTTCTTTTCAATCTAATAAGCATTCCCTAAGCTATAATACCACTGTAATGCTTTATTTCATTGAATCTAAGATGGCATTTATATTAAAACTATACTACTTCATGTAGAGGGGTTCCCTGGTGGCTCAGTGGTAAAGAATCCGTCTACCAATGCAGGAAACATGTGTTTGATCCCTGGTCTGGAAAGATCTCCTGGAGAAGGAAATGGCAAGTCACTCTAGTATTCCTGTCTGAAAAATTCCATGGACAGAGGAGCCTAGCGGGCTGCAGTCCACAGAGTCGCAAAGAGTCAGACATGACTTAGCAACTCAACTACAATAATAACTTTATATATCTCAGAGAAAGAAAAGGAAGTGTCAAATAAATTCTAACCAAATTATAAAATACACCTCCATTTCAGAAATGTTAAAATGTGAAAAACACGCAGTGTAGAATCTATAGGTAGATATAAAATGAAGACAATTTTCATGGACCCATTCACTATGCATCCTAAAAGGAAGAGAAACATTAAGCTTGTAACCCAGCAGGTCTGTGAATATCATTAGAGAATCACAGGACAATCTTAATTTTGGCTCTAGAATTTCCAGTTGATACTGCCAAGAGGGAAATGTGACATTTTACATGATTCAGAATGTCTATAAAAATATTTGCATGTTCAGGTATAACAAATTATTCTAAGCTACTGAGACAAGAGAAGACCTTCCCTGGTGGCTCAGATGGTAGAGAATCTGCCTGCAATGGAGGAGACCTGGGTTCAGTTCCTGGGTTGGGAAGATCCCCTGGAGAAGGGAATGGTAACCCACTCCAGTATTCTTGCCTGGAGACTTTCATGGAGAGAGGAGCCCGGTAGGCTACAGTCCATGCAGGAACAAAGAGTCAGATATGACTGAGTGACTAACTTTTCACGTTAAGAAAACTTCCTACCATAGGTAAAATCAACTTTTAGGAGATCTATGCAAAAAGGAAAGCTGCAAAGCCAAGTCTTGCATGTGCATCTATACAATAAAGTTCATACTAATATTGCAAATCCAACCAAGTTCCTAAAGATAAAAATTTCCTTCCCACCCCTCATGTTTTCCTTTTCAAGGAATGACATAAGACTTATAGGACCCAAAATAATCAAATCTTTCACAAGTATTTTTCTTCAATATTACAGCATTCTTTGAAATGTTTAATAAATTTTGACAGACATTCTTTTAAAACAAATTAAAATAAAAATGATATTAGTTCTAAGGTAGGACTCAAGGAATCAACTCAAGCATTAAACCAGATACGAAAGAACCAAATGGCTGAGCAAAAAATTCTCCCTTGTGGCCAGGAAGCAACATCAAGGTTAAAATTTACATAATAGCTCATCCACATAAAATCAAAGGTCAATTGGCTCAAAACTGAGTACAATTCTCATACAGATAATTGGCAGGCAAGTGTGCACTAACATGGAAGAATTGCCAATGAGGAGGGATTTCATGCTTGGGAATTAAATTTTGTTGAATCAGTTGACCAGTTTCACAAGTATGTACATTACCTCAAAGGGAATTTAACTGTTGTAGCCAAAGGACAGTAATGAAAGTGCAAATTGACAAATCTGAACATTTTTAATTGTTTCCAACTGCACTTCTACATTTGATTTTTTAAACACAGTATCCTATTTTCATTTGCTGAAAAAGCCAACTATAACTATCATAGTTGTAAATGCAATACCCCCAAACCAAAAAATCTCCTGAAGATTTCAGCATTTATTGCATGATCACCATAATTTCATAAATACAGTAAAGAGTGTTTGTTTGCTAATAAAAATATTGACCTTTTTTTGAACACTATTTCCCCCATTAACACTAATAATCCCCAAATACATTCAAACCCTAAAGAGGGCCATAAAAATTTGGAATAAATGGGACACCTTCCTACCCATTGGGTAGTCAGGGAATGTGGAAAAAAATGGGCCTAGAGAAGAATTTTAGAATGAGATCCTTAATGGTCTATGACATTCTGTCACAATTACTTATTGATTTCAGTTGAGGAGACTCACTATAGCCTTTATGAAAAAATAAAAAAAAATGATGTTTTTTATTTGGGGGAACTAAGGGAGCCTCTGAAAAATCTATTGTAATCTTAATTCATGAGCATAAAATTATTTAGTTGATATATTTCTCCCAACATTGTATTTCCATTATGTATCCGGATTTTTTATGATTATCTCCATCAGATAGACACCGTTGGGTTTGTTTTTGAAAGGCAGGCATTTGCAAAGCTGTCAAAGTCAATTACTTGAAGGCATGAAGAGTGAAAAAGGCTGTCAGCAGATATAAATGCAACAACAGGACTGTTGAATATTTAAAGGAAACGTGGGGTTTAGAAGTACTCTGTAACATATTTTGTTTTACTTAGTTCTGATTCTACACAACAAGGAAAAATTAATGGTAACACATAAAGATAATTCAAAGTGAATAAAGTATTTCTTTCAAATTTATATTTAGGCTTCCCTGGGGGCTCAGATGGTAAAGAAACTGTCTGTAAGGTAGGAGATATGGGTTTGATTCTTGGGTTGGGGAAATCCCCTGGAGAAGGGAATGGCTACCCACTCCAGTATTCATTCTTGCCTTGAGAATTCCACGGACAGAGGAGCCTGGTGGGACACAGTCCATTGGGTCGCAAAAAGTCAGACATAACTGAGTGACTAACATACACACATACAAATGCTATTATATGTTTGTAGAAGTCGAGTCACTGAAATGCTTCAAGTCATGTGTGAGAAACAATGCAGTTTCTCTTGGGTAGGTGTTACAACTGACATATATATATTTTAATATAATAGTTTATAGGCAGTGAATTTGACACCAGGGAGCAATCTAAATTTTTATTCTTCATCTAGGGCAGTTTAACAGCATATTTTTAGAGTAGGGGGCTTCTAAATCAGAATCACTTAGAGTGTTAATTAAAAATGCAACTTTCAATCAATAAATGGGCAGAAGACCTAAACAGACATTTCTCCAAAGAAGAGAAACACATGACCAATAGGCACATGAAAAGACATTCATTATTGCCAATTATTAGAGAAACGCAAATCGAAACTACAGTGAGGTATCACTTTACACTGGTCATCATCAAAAAAATCTACAAATAATAAATTCTGGCTAGAGTATGGAGAAGAGATCGCTTCTACATTGTTGGGGGAAATGTAAGTGTTGCAACCACTATGGAAAATAATATGGACATTTCTTAAAAACCAAAAATAGAGCTACCATATGATACTGGACATATATCTGAAGAAAATTTTAATAAAAAATTATTGCACCCAATGTTCATAGCAGCATTATTTACAATAGCTAAGACACAGAAGCGACCTAAGTGTACATCAACAGATGACCGGATAAAGAAGACGTACATAAACACACACACACACACACACACACACACACACACACAGGATTATTACTTGCATAAATAGGAATGAACTACTGCCATTTACAGGCACATGGATGGACTTAGAAATCACCATAATGAGTGAAGCCAAATAGAGAAATACAAATATTATATGATATCACTTATGAAATATTACAAATGAACTTTTTTCCAAAACAGCAACAGACTCACAGACATAAAAAACAAACTTATGGTTGCCAAAGGGAAAAGGAAACGAAGTATAGAATCAACAGACACAAATAACATAAAGTGGATAAACAACAAGGATTTAATGCGTAAAACAAGGAAACTATATTCAATAATCTTACAATAATCCCTAATGGAAAAGAATCAGAAGTATATGTACATATATATAAATAACTAAATCACTTTTCTGTATGCCTGAAGTTAACAAAATATTGCAAATCAACTACATTTTAATTTAAAAAGAAAGAACATAAAAAATATAGTTTTCTGAGCCTTACATCCCAGATTGAACCTCAGAATCATTTTGAAGTGAGGACTAGATATTCATAATTTTATTACTCTTGCATTTCACTATCTAACACTGAGATCTTTATTAAAAAGAAAATCTTGAGAGCAACTGCATTACAGCAGTGTATGCTCCATGAAAGGCTTCCTCCACATTTCACAAGGAAAAAAGGATCTGCTATTTCTATACTGAAGGACAGAAAATGAAATCAGAATTCTCAACTCTTGTGTTTAAGCTGTACTCAAATGTTTTTAGAAAAAAAGTACATATTTTTATATAGAATTGTGTTAAGTCAAGTATTAAGTAATTCAGATCAGTCAATAATTATCTACATAGAATGAGAATGAGAAGAGCACCTATCCTTATATAGCTGTTCAGTTCTGAGTGGTCAGAAATAACTATAAGCCCACTATTACCCTGGGACTTAAGCAGAGAAAATAGCTCCTACCTATATTTTTATGCATATTCTGAGGCTGTTCTCAGCCTTAAAACATCATTATAATCTCCAAACTATACAAACTCAAGCTAAAGGGAGGTAAAGCCTTCAGAACTACAGAGATTAAGATTGAAAGAAAGCTCAGGAGTCACTAGTCCAGTCACCTTATTTTACAAAGTTCAGCAAAAATGTTAACACAAGGGTGAGTAAAAGCCAGAAATTTTGATATTAAGTCCATTGCTTTTTACTGCTGTCCAGATCATACAACTTTCTTACAGCGCTGTCCTATAATTTCCTAAATAATAAAAGTTCTCTTTCAACACCTTTTAACTGCTTCTTTGGGCTACTATGAATATTCTTCTAGCATGAGTACCAGATTGTTTATCCCATAAACTGACGATAGATACAGAGATGTTATGTGCATCAACACCTCACCAATGTTTATATCATTAAGCCATACAACCTTATCATTAAGATTTCAATTTGTTTTTTCTTGGGATCCCAGACCTATATAACTTCAATAAACATATTCTACTTGAAAGATAAAATCAGATCTGGAACTTACTAAGGATTGTAACAGAAAGTTACAACTTGCAAGTTTTATGATTTCACATAATTAAGCTCAAAGTAAGATATACAAATCACTGAAACAGGAAAGACTTGAAAATTATCTTATACTGAAAAGAATACAGATAGTGTTATTCTAAATTTTTTGAATAAAATATTATTAGCTAATTTGATTTTATAATAATATGAGAAACCAAAAATCTGGTTCCTGAATCTATTGCCATTTTTGAAGAGAATGAATTACTGTCTTGAGGAAACAGAAAGCAAGCAGTTTGGGGCTTCCTAGGCTTAACTAGCGGAGAAGGCAATTACACCCCACTCCAGTACTCTTGCCTGGAAAATCCCATGGATGGAGGAGCCTGGTAGGCTGCAGTCCATGGGGTCGCAAAGAGTCAGACATGACTGAGTGACTTCACTTTCACTTTTCACTTTCATGCACTGGAGAAGGAAATGGCAACCCACTCCAGTATTCTTGCCTGGAGAATCCCAGGGACGGGGGAGCCTGGAATCTATGGGGTCGCAGAGTCGGACACGACTGAAGCGACTTAGCAGCAGCAGCAGCAGGCTTAACTAGAGAAGTTCACTGTAATTAAATGAATGGTGGAGCTTGGTAAAAGTCTTCTTATAATACTTAAGGTTCGGGTCTACTTCACGCAGCTCTAGAATTTAGAACTCTGAATGCACGCACCATGAATATAGACTTGCATTCATTATTTGGAAGAACTTTCTCACAGTCAAATTTGTTTGAAACCAGAACAGTCTGCCTCTTATGTTCTACTGAGGATTTAGGCATCTACTGTTTGTTGTTTTCCTGTGATTTGACTAAGGTAACCTCCAAGGAACCAGCAGCCTTTGCAATGCAAACTCAAAGTGCAGCATATTCTGAACCACGATCATGTGACTTAGGATTGACAATTTTTCAAAAAGTATTAATTCTTTTAGAACATAAAAAATGTAATAGAATCTGAGGCACTTCCCTTATAGAGAGTCTATCATCAACAAAGCATTAAACTACAGATAAAACTAAAACTCTATTATTTGTTTTGTGGTTTATATTCTCTAGGGGAAGTGTGAAATTCATAAAGGATATGAATATGGGTCAATTATATATATGCTAAAATTATCAAACACTTAGTATGTGTTAGGAGCTATTCTAAGAACTTTACATGAAGTAATTTATTTAAGCTTCATGAGTGCTTTATTATCATTTCCTACTTACAAATAAAGAAACTGAGAGATGGGGAGAGTTATGTTATATGCCCCGATTTGTATCATCAGCAAGGGATGGAGTGAAAACTTCAAGATGAGCCTGCCCTCTTAACAACTCTCCAAATGTCACATTTGTGTAGGCAGTAAGGGGCTTACCTGGATATTATATGATAGGAATAATGAAATGTTAGCATTGATAAAATAAACATTATCAAACATGAACAATGACAATACTCATGTAAGCAAAATTACCATTCCCACCTTAAGAAATAGCAGATTTCTTTCTGTCTCTAAAAGGATGTAAACTATAAACAACCTCTGGTTAGAAAGGCCTAAAAATTACTTCCATTCTGTTATAAGCATAAATAGTTTCATAAGCTAGAGTTTCTTTAAAACTATGAAAAGATGGGTATGCATATACGTAGACAGATGTGTATATATACACATCTATAGTAGTAAATAACTATGCAGTAAAGGACATATAATTTAAATAATTATATTTTTATTAATATTTTAAATGTAATATTATAATTTTAAAATAAGAAGGGATCAATCAATAAAGGAATGGTTTGGTCAACATACATTGATCTGTATGAAATTCCAGCTTTAAAAGGTAGAAGTGAATAGATCACAAAAGTAAAGAAAACATGAGAAACTTTCATGTTAGCATTAACAAGAGGAACTATCGATTGACTTTTTTAAATTTAAAAAAAATGAGAGAAGGCCTAAAATACATTCTTGACAGAAATACATCTAATCAATCTATTATGCATGTTTGATAAGCAATTGGGCTTCCCAGGGGCTTCCCTGATGGCTCAGTTGGTAAAGAGTGTGCCTGCAACGCAGGAGACCCAGGTTCAATTCCTGAGTCAGGAAGATCCCCTGGAGACGGAAATGGCAACCCATTCCAGTTTTCTTGCCTGGACAATTCCATGGACAGAGGAGCCTGGTGGGCTACAGTACATGGGGTCACAAAGAGTCAGACACGGCTGAGCGACTAACACCCACTGGGTTTCCCCAGTGACACTAGTAGTACAGGACTCGCCTGCCTAAGACAGCTGGGTTCAATGCCCCAGTCAGTCCCTGCATGGCACTCCGCTCCAGTTTTTTTTGCCTGGAAAATACCACAAGCAGAGGAGCCAGGAGGGCTATGGTCCATAGGGTCACAAAGAATCAGACTTGACTGAAGCGACTTAGCATGCATGCATGCACTGGGAAAAAGAGATGGAATTGAGATAAGCACTGAATCATGGGATTGATTCAAATCAATAGCTAGGAAGTGAAGAACTATGCCATCTGAAAGGAGTATCAAGTTGGAAATCTTGAAAAGAAGTCAGAGAAGTCAGTGAAGGAAACAGCAATCAAGTTTCCCCCATTAAATGGAGAGTAGAAAAAGCTGCAGAATACTAAGAGATAAAAAAATAAAATCTATGTAGTAACATAAAATAAATAAAAGAACACTTAGACCTTTAGAAACGTGCTGAGTCTAAAGTAGTATGAGAGGGGAGGTTCAGAAGATGATAGTAGCATTATTCTCTTGGCTCTGGGATAATATGAATAGAAATAAAAGTGATCCAGTGATTTCTATGGCTTCTAGAAAGTTGCAGTTAAAATTTGTTTTCTGTGGCTTAAACCATCTGCACTACAATTTAAATCCTCTTCACTATAACAAGAAAAGAACAGCATGGAAACAAAAAACATCTGAATAAAGTGTCCTGATAAAATTACCTGGTAACTAGTACAATCCAGTGCCTCTACACTGCAAAGATAGCAGGTTTACAAACACCACCTTAAAAATCCAAACCAAACTTGGATAGCCTTCATTGATGAAACAGTTGGACCTCAGTCCCCTTTTAAGCTATTCTCTCCATAACTCCAACACACAACCTGTGGCCCTACCCATGAAGAAGTGCCCCACACGCTCCTAGAAACAAAATCAGGATGCTGCTCCTGCTTGGCTCTGGCTGGTGCTGAAGCTGCTGTTTGTGACTGTGCTCCAAGTAATTGCCAGCTGCTCTGCCAGAAATGCCGCCTGACCTGCTGCTCATTAACTGCATCCTCGCTCCTACAGCTTCCAGCAGTTAAGGGCTGGAACCATGCCCCAGACTGCTCTTCACAGCCTGCCTCTCTGCTGCCAGCCACTGCTCAGCCCTTCCCTCATTCGGATAACATCATCATTCTACCCTCCAACACAACATTTTCTCTTTTCTGATCTCAACAAGCAACTCATCCAATCCTCTAAGTTCGACTTTCTTGGAGGGCCTGTCTGGGGAACGAGATGGACAGAGCCACACAATTCTTCCAATTGTACTAAGGTCAGTGTTTCTCCTAGGTGCACAAAAGTCATCTGCGGCAAGATGGTGGGTACAGGGTGGACTGAATCACTATATTTTGTTCCTTTGGCCACAGATGCTGAGTCCAGCTCCACAACGATGCTATCACCATAAAGTTTTTCTCTTTTTTATGAAAGTGAAAGTGTTAGTCGCTCAGTTGTGTCTGACTCTTTGTGACCCCATAGACCTTGCCAGACTCCTCTGTGCATGGAATTCTCCATGCAAGAACACTGGAGTAGGTTGCCATTCCCTTCTCCAGGGGATCTTCCCAACCCAGGGATCGAACCTGAGTTTCCTGCATTGTAGGCAGATTCTTTACCATCTGAGCCACTAGGAAGCCCTTTTTTGTTTTAACTATTTTTTTATGAGCAATACAGTTATTGCTGCCAACCACAAACTGCTGGTCCACAGTTTATTATATCTGAATATGTCTAAAATTCAACTTTGAAAAGTTTTCATTTATTTCCCCAAAGTTTTTTCTGATTTACTAATTTTGGATTAAATGAGAATATAAATTATTGATAAGATGAGAATAATAGCATAATACAATCAAGGGAGTGGGAACTCATCTTATTCACAAGTCCAGCTTGCACTCAAGGGAACAAGATTATACAAGGCATGTGCACCAGGGGTAGAGATTTTAGGGACCATCTGAAACTCTTCCTACCACAGGTGAATTGGCATTCTAACTACACATGCTAACCAAACACACAACTTTCAGTTTTTCTGGAAGTTGGGTGTACATTTTTAATTCCCTGCTGAAAATAAGACCCCATCTGGCTCCACAGTTAAGCTGTGAATTGTATTACCCCACATGCCCCGTCAACTGAAAACAGTCTTAAGCCATTAGCTTTAAAGGTAAGGATGATCTTGAGTCAACTCAGGATTCACTCTCCAATCATTTGTGTCGACTCTAGGTTTTAGGGTACTTTGAATATCTACAAAATGACTTAATCCAATCCTACTCTTGAGAACTTGAGGCTATTCTGGCATCAAGGTCATATATTTTAAACATTTGGAATTTTTAATTCGACAGTGAAGAGAAGGCAGAGGACTTCTCCATGACCTTACTCAAGTTATCACAATCTATATGACATTTGGTAACTAAGTGCTACATGGCATAAGGTCTACGGTTAGCAAAGAAATCTGCACAAGATTTAAGAAGGATGTGTTTGAATATGTTAAATATAGATTTGATTTCACGTGCAATTCATCACAGGCCATCTTGAAGACTGTCTTAATGACACCCTTATAAAACATAAACAATTGGTCTGCCTGCAACTGGATCTGATTCTAAAGTTCTCAGAGAACTGAGGCCATTTTAGAGTTATGGAGAACTAATGTTCCTCATCGGAGAAGGCAATGGCAACCCACTCCAGTATTCCTGCCTGGAAAATCTCATGGACGGAGGAGCCTGGTGGGCTGCAGTCTATGGGGTCACACAGAGTCAGACACGACTGAAGAGACTTAGCAGCAGCAGCAGCAGCAGCAGCAATGTTCCTGATAAAAAATATAATTTGTTTTTACCAATATGCTACATCATGGGTGAAATAAAAATACTGTGAAATATAACACTCAGTGTCTCTCTGGGTACAAGGCAAGTTGTATTTAAGCTCACATTAAAGGGACAGATGATAGTCATTAGAAGCTGAACAAACAGTCTGGGTTGAAGGGAGGTACAGGAGTGAGAAAATAATCAGTTTATTTACATTTCCTTCATTTTATATCATGATAGGATCTCTAAATTGGGTATAAAAAACAACTGGGTGTGATCAGCATCATCCTTATTTAAATAAAAGCAAAAACAGTTCCACCAATATCCAGGGGAAGGTAGAACACCCCACTAGTCCTGCCCATCAACAGTAGACATTCATTGAGAGACCTGTGAGTGTGAGGCTACATCAGATTTAATACCATACTACATGGCATCAACTATCTTAAATCCAACTTCCATTTCTCTCTGTTTCAACCAGTGCTACAATCCTGGGTTTTCTTGTTCAAGATCAAAACTTTGTATTTTCCTTGACACCTCAGGTCACCCCTGTTCACCATACCAACCTTGTTGATAGTTTTACTATAATACTCACCATCCAAATCTCTCAATTTTCATTCTCCTTTAATGGTGGTATCTGTTTACCTTTAGTTTTCATACACAATCCTGTATGATTACATTAGCTTTCTCACACTGAACTAGATTCCCTGCCTAATATCATTACTCTTTCCAAACTGTAACATATAAAACTGCTAGGCTAATACTCCCAAATACCTAATGGAAGCTAATATTCTCTGCATCTTGGAGTGCTATTTGTCAGATTTTCTTCTAATAACTTTATATGCATTTTATAACTTCAACCTTGCAACAATATACTTGAACTCTTTTTATCTCAATTTTGCAGAAAAGACCCTTAATAAAAGAAATACCAAGGAAATCTCCTAAGGCAGACTTAAGTATCTGATTCCAAAGCTACTTATAATCATCCCCTATTGCCTTCCTATGTAAATTAATAACCTGGACCGATGCCCAGTACTCAAGAAGCTAAATATGAATGCTGTGTGAAGACTTTAATCTAGAACTTATCTGCTCTCTTTAATCTCTGAATATAAATGGATCACTCCCACCACTGACTTTTACTGTCATTTGGAACACCATCTTTCCCCATCTATTCAGATGTGATTTAGTTTTTAAAACTGATCTCAAGTTCAGCCCTTTCAGTGAGGTCATTTCAGACCACCCAGGGTATTGTGATATATCCTCTCCTTTGAATTTCTTGAACATCTATTTTCATTTCTGTACTTATAAAATGTCTTTTGGAGATATTCAACTTATTTGGTTGTACTTTATGACATCTGATTTACTGAAAGAACATAATGTATTTAGGGATATGGATTCTGCCTTATACTCTCTCATGCCCATAGTGTATAGAATAATACTTTACATTAGGAAAGGGCTTTGCAGAAAGTGGATACCCCATAGAGTGAAAACTTAGTAAGAGGTTTCCATGAGCCAGCACCTACAATGGGAACGGTAAGGTACACAAAAGTAAATAACATGTTCCATGAAAGAATGTCCTTGCTATGAAGTAATTTCTAGTCAAGTTTATGGAATAAACACATTATTATTTGTTGTATATTTGCATATATAATAACCACAGCAAGAGAGATACTGGCAGGTACCATAAGAGAGTCTCAGGAAAGGCTCAGTCAAACCATGATATTTCGGGTGAAATGCCATATCATGGGAACAGATAGAACAAACATGAGCAGGGAAGTACAGTTTGTACACTTTGCTGTTAGTGTTAGCCGCTCAGTCATGCCCAACTTCTTTGTGATCCTATGGATTGCAGCCCACCAGGCTCCTCTGTCCATGGGATTTTCCAGGCAAGGATACTGGAGTGGTTTGCCATTTCCTACTCCAGGGGATCTTTCCAATGGAGGGATTGAACCCAGGTCTCCTGCACTGCAGGAAGATTCTTTTCTGACTGAGCTACCAGGGACGAGGAAATAGACTTATCTGACAAAAAATACAATAGGAACTGAAATAGTGGAAATTAATAAAACAATAAATGGAACCAAACAGGAAGCACCTGAATGACATGCTACGGATTTTGGATTTTCTTTGAACTGCTGCCTGGTTTCAGTACCAGCTCATAATGAGCATAGCGCATTGTCACACAGAGTTGCTGTTAATGATTAAAGAAGATAGCGTTTGTCAAACACCTAGGGTGGGGCCTGCAAAATCACAGGTGTTCACCAAAGGATGCCTTGTCATTGTTCACTGTCAGAGTTTTGCTTGATACAGAAAAATCTGCCAAGATTCCATAGGATGGGGACAAAAGGAGTCAATGAGAGCAAACTGTCCATTGATGTGTCCCTGTAAGGAGACAGCAGCTCTGAGGCCAGAAGCATTCAATAAACCTTTGTAGGAGCAGTTAGAAAAGCATAGTTAATTTGTCTTTCCTTGAATGCCATGGATATTCATGATCTCTCAGAGAGATGTTAAAAGGAAAAAGAATCAAACGGATGAACAGAATTTCCTTTTTAACTCACTCTCTTCCCCACTCCCCAGAAGAAAATTAAGGTAGGAAATGGATCCTTTTGGCAACACAGAATACAACTGCCTCGCCCTTTCCAGAATCTTTGGCATTTCATTTCCTTCACTGGAATCATTTTACATCAGTTACTTCTGGCCAATCATCCTTAAAATTGCTTGGCTCCTAGAAAGAAACTAGGTGGAAACCAACCATCCTGAGCCATTTGGTCTCCCATTTCCAGAGGCCAACACTTAAGCACTTAAAGACTTGTTGACTGCTTCCTCCTTCCTGGCCAAAAAAGCTTCCCATAGCAACAATCATCTCACTACTCACTCTCTTCTGTATTGTACTTAATTTTTGTACTTAACTGTACTTAAATTATTTTCTATGTAATTCTCTTGCTATAGTTATTAATATATTCCTGTTGTTTGTCCTCTAAATAATTAACAAAATCAAAACTTTCTTAAAATATCCCAATATTCTAAGAGGATCAAATATACAATTTGTGGAGTTCTTTTAAACTTTATTTTACTCAAAAGAGAGCAAAGAACTAAGGCTATTAATCCCTAAGTTATTTCGCTGTTGAAGAGGTTTGTTTATAATTAGTTCAAGGGTTCTTAAGAAAATATTTTTCTGAAATGTAGCTAAAAATAAGCAAAAATGGTGACTATTACCCAGACTTCAACTGTACCCTGGGGGGTCAAAAAAGAGAACTCCTGTCTCATGCAATATCATTTTATTATCAACTATATTTTACTGTGAAAGTATATTTAGATAAATATGATGATAAAATGAAGACAGAGATAAATTTAGCTAGAAGTAAATAATAATTGTTATTTATAATTGTAATTATTATACAACAGCTGTAATTATTTCTATTACACAACCGAGAGAAAAATAAAAGTAGGAACACTATCATTTGCTTTTCCTGTGTTCCAGATAAATGAACAAATACATGAAAACCAGAACATTAATAGTTATAGGTGAATTACATTGAAAATAGGTCATAGTTACATGAAATTTGGTCATGAGACGCTATCTCTAACAATGGTGAACAAGGGTAAGTTTAATAATCTCCTTGTGTCTGTTCTGCCATCATACCTTCAGCAGACTATGATAGAGGTTCTATTTCCTTAAATGTATCTGGCCTGCCCTACTCATGTTTCCGAGACAGAACTAATCAAGAGAATGTTGCTTTTGCACTTATATTTTCTTCTGAAGATTTCTGTCTCCTGAATTAGTTTCACTTCTTGGGAATAAATACAATGTTCTAGTTGGTACAACTTCTTTTCTACGAAAAGTAGTTGCTAACCCAATGACTCCTAGCTCTATAGAGGAAAGAATAAATTGTTGAAACTTTTAAAACTCTTCAAGAGTCACTACTCAAACTTTATTAATATTAGTCTGATTTGTCAAACTTTATGATTTGTATATTGATTATATTGCATTCTAGCCCTCATGTCTACATTTTATCTGCTATGTCTACCATACAATTTCTCCATTTGTAAGGTCATTTCGTTTTTCCAACTCCTAATCGAATTTAAACACTTGCTCATTGAAGAAATGATTATACTTTCATATGGACATGTATGGACACACACAAATTTCAAATACATGTTGAATAAAAAGCCTCAGTTAAAAGTACCAAAGACACTAGGCCCTTGTTCATTTGTATTTTCACATTCCATTTTAATTTATTTATATTTCCAAACAGTTATAACTTATCTTTATACTCTTTTAACATATCAATACCTGAATTTTATAATCTTAGGTTTCTAGTGGATTTATATGATTGAAATATCTGTTGAACTTCTTGAACTTGGATTATGCTTGATAAATAACCAAATATACCTCTGTACATTTTCAGTTATGTGTTCTCTCAAATGCCACACTAAACTCATCTCTGAGGCATGTTTGATGAGAGAGCAGGGAAAATGGAGGTATTCTGGACCTTAACTATGAAATTTGGTTTGAATCACTGCTCTTCATATATGAGATTTACAAGTATTCTGTACTTCAGCTTTCTAATATGTAAAATAACAATGCTATTAAACACTTATTTGAGTTGATATAAGGATTAATGAGATTACTTATAAAAAGATAACTGAAAGGCTTTCCTAGTTTGAGCTTCTTTCCCTTGGTTTCTCACTTTTAATTTTATTCAGATTTTAGAAACTTTCTCTGAACTGGTTGCTTGAGACATTCCTCAAAATAAATTTTAAAGCAGGGAGTTATATATTTTTTTCTTTTTCAGCAGGAGTTTCTGTTTTGTTCTCATTTTTCTTGTGTCTGTCCACACAGACATCTTCTGTGTGTCCACAGGCACACATTGTGAAGTAGCTATTGAAGTCTAGAGAAACAGGAGAGGAGCAAGAGAATTTGTTTTAATCTGAATCCCCTAGCTGAAGCCAGAGAGAATGCCCTCACAACAGGGAGGCTCCCTCCAGGTCAGCTGAGCACTGTCAGGTAGAGAGGCCTGACTCCACAGCACCACTCTGTTGAGCCACCAACTTTCTTTGTGTTGGTTACTGAAGATCCAGGACCTTTCCTTGTTTGACATGTTTTGTTATATCGTGTTTTCTTCTCCAAGTAAGATGTGACATCTTTGTATCTTTTCTTCTGCTATAGACCATTCAGTAGGAAGTTGGTCTATCACATTGAGATGAAAGATTCATACAACAAATCCCTCCTGTGCAAGGAAAGGTCAAAGGAACCAACATGCAAGATTTATAAGGAACCCTTCTGGGGTACATCTTCCAGACTCTGTGCGCATATCTGAAACTAAGGAGCATTTCCCCTCTATGTTTAATGAAATCAATTTTTGTTTACTTTTGCTAAGTTTACCAAGTAATATAGTAAGAGATAAAATTTTAAAAAAGAGATTTATATAAAAGCTACTAAGAATTCTCCTTGCAGCAGTGTTAGATAATATATGACTGCAGAATTTTTTTTCAGTTAAAACTAAAATTCAGCTAATTTTCCAGATACTATCCACATTCAAACAAGTAAGAATTTCTTCCTAAAACTAGGCCCTTTGAGATGAAGAAAATGGCCTGACATCCAAGAGCTGTAGATAACAAGTTAGTAAGAAAGGAAAGATACTAAAGAGAGCCTGCCGAATCTCAAACTATCACAGTTTGCTCACGGTTAAAGGCTTAAGTGAAGAAAATCAGCTTTTTAAAAATGAAATATGTATTACTTAAGAATTACAAGTTTAAAACCAGTATTAACTTTGTAAAATCAGTATTAACTCTGTAAAATATGTATATTTACCTATAGACACATATATTTTATCACATAGAATGAGTTTGGATTCTAAAACTGCCACTTACAATTTATTCAACTTAAAACAAGTCATTTAACTTCTGGGGTTTAGTTTATCTAAAATAAGAGTACTAATATCTATTTTATAGGATTGTTGGGCAATTAAGAAAATGCTTGGTTCTTAAGTGCCTAGTTCAGTATTATAACAGAAAGCTTTTAATGAATATATAAATATTCACGGTCACCATCATCACTGTCACCATTACTTACATCCTTAGTTACTCACCAAGTACTGTGAAGATTTTAACACACACAGACACGCATACACATACAGACAGAAGATATGAAACTATCAGCGAAGGAAAAAGATACCTAAAGAAGAGGGAATGGAGAAGTACATTCTCAAGTGCTGTGGTGATTTTAATGTCTGTCTACTGATTTGTTGATGACCCAAGAGGTGAAGCTTAATTCCCATCCCCTTGAGTGTGCGCTGCAGTTAGTGATTCACCTCTAAAATCAGGATATACCAGGAGTAAAGGGAGTAAATCTTCACTTCTAAGGAGTGAAGTGAAATCTTCACTTCTAAGATTAGATCATGAAAACAGTATGGCTTCCATCTCGGGTGTTCTTTCTGTTGCTCTCTCTTTGATCCCTCTTTTTAGGGAAAGCCATGTTGGGAGAAGCCTCAGGGAGGATCCTACAGAGTAAGGAACTAAAGCCTCCTGCTGGGAGTAACATAAGTGAGCCTGGAACTTCAAGCCCTGGTCAATAGCTTGAAAGCATCTCATTAGAGGTCTTGAGCAAGAACCACCTCATTCCTATATTCTTGACTCTCAGCAACTATGTGAAATATATATTTGTTCTAAGCTGTAAATTTAAAAGTTATTATGGAGAAATAGACAATATACATCTTAACTAATGAAAGAAACTGATTCAAGGAAATGATGATAGAATCAGACCAGAAACGGGTATTCAGGAGTTGTGTTCGACTCAACCATTTCATCATGGAGCATAGCTTCCTGGTTCCTTACTCATGAATTATTCAACCCTACCTTTCTATTAAACTCTAATAATGTCTGTCATCCTCCTACCCATCTCTTGGATTATTCAACTGTACAAAGGCATGTATCACTATTGGTAATATATATATTTTAACTGGATTTTACATACAACTTCTTAAATCACTTAAAAATATTTCTAAAATGTGACAATAGTTACATCTTTTTGTGCTTGGTATTATTTTCTTTCCATGTAAGGACAGTTAAATCTAGAGACTTTTTGAACATTTAGAAAAGAAGTATTTCTTGCACCTGAAACTATATATCAACTTCAGGAAAGAAAGATTTGGCAACTGTTTCTAAGTTGATCACTCTTCCAGTAATAAAACAAATGGCACATTTCCCAGACTGAAATAATTATTTTAATCTCAATCAATTACTCTTTCCTTCTCTCATTCCCCTCTGTCTCTCTCTCTCTTTGGAGGGTAATATGGGACAAAAAGTTTCTTAATTGAATATCAAGAGATATCACTAATTAATATATCAGGAACCTATTGTTTCCCATGGGTGAGAGTGAGAAAGAACAAAAGTTACAGCTATATACATTTTGTTCACTTTGATTTCCAAAGAAATACATGAAGGCTATAACAGCTGTTTGCTTTGTTATTAGAAAGGGGGTGAGTAAAGGAAACAATTTAAAAGAATATTCACAATAATTGCATATACCTGCATTTAGAATACAATCCTGCAATTGGTTGCTAAGACCTATTGGAACATAAGAGGAAAGCTTTTAAATACTGTACATGTTTTACATGGAGAACTATCCATTTGTGACTTTTTAAAAATATTTTAAATTCTTCAATTTTGTCAATTTTTGTGAATTAAAATAACAGCTTAATATGCAAGTTTATGACAACCTTTCTCAAAAAGAAAACAATCAGTAATTCATCCTGGCTATCTAGATTCATATAAGTCCATTATAAAAGTTTTGTTGTGATTTTTTTTGTTATGGTTTAATCAAAATGGCTTATTATGAGAAATGTATGAGAAAATTCAAATCCATTAGAGAATTTCAATTATGTAAAGCACTTTAACACTTTATGAAGAACACATATTTCACAGTCTAAGCTTGATTACTTGAAAGCTGATTTCATAAAATTGCCAGAGTTTGTAAGTTAGGATAAAGTCCCCTTCTTTCCTAATTTTTAAAACAATATCATCCCACATTTCTAGTAGTCCCTTTTCTCTTTTTCACATCTAAAATAGCCTTCTGGGCTCTCTTTTTACTGTACTTCTCACCAAAAATGTCATATTTGTTCCTACACATATTTTCAATTTACAGGTAAGAAAGGGGGAAAATGTATTGAGAAAATAGATGAGGATTACAGTCTTCACTTTGACAGTATCTCTGGGACCTTGGCCATATTACTTCACTCTCCTTAGATTCATTTTCTTCAGCTACCAGATTAAGCTTTGTTCCAGTTCTTGTTCAGCTACAACATTGTATAACTGTCAAATCTGATATCCAAATCTTGCCACATCTCCTTAGTTGCAAATTTCCTGGTATTTCTCCCGTTCTGTACATTTTTCCACTTGCTGTTGCTTCGAATTCAAATTCCCTTAAACTAATGAGAAAGGTCTGCCTACATAGCCATTCCTTGATTCCGCTGGTAAGGACGCCAATATTTCCACTACCCAGACTTGGAAATTCATAATTCTTGTCTTAACCTTCCCTTCTTCTTCAACGTTAAATGAGTTGCAAAACTCACTTGAGATTTTCATTTCTATCTCTTTTCAGTCTAGTATCTTTCCATTTGCATCACACTATTTCTGATTTTATTGCTACTCACCTAGACAACTACTAAGGTTTCAACTTAATTTTGCTGCTACAGAGTCCCCACCACCCAGTGACAGACTGGAAATATCACTGGGAAGCAGGGATACTGTCATTCTAACTTCTGAGCCCCATGGTATACGGGGCAATATTTTAGAATTAAAGACGTTATCAATTAGCCCAAACTTTTGAGGATCTCACAAACTGATTTAAATTATATTTATATTAAAAGTATCACAGAATGAATTAAAAGTCATCACAAAATGACACAAAGCAAATATTTTTCCAGCCCTGAGTCATGGCTCATTCCAATAAGAATTTGTTGAGCACATTTCATGTAGCAGACGTTATGCTAGATATTAAGTAAATAGAGATTACCATTTTCTGCATTGGAGAATTCACTGCTTGGTACAGAGAAGACAGAACTGTAAACAAAAATAAATCACAATATAAACAGAACAAAAGCCCATATTGGAGAAGAAATACACTTTATGCCTTGCCTTTAGCTTTTCCCCCATTCAACTACCAAGGAAGAACATTTTTAAGGCAAACAAAGTAGCTACCCTGTATTTATCCTGTTACTTTGCTGCAAGAATTTAACAAAACATATTAATTCTAAAATACTCAAGAAGCACACAGTAACACTGGAATGTAACTACAGATACTGTGATATTATAACTTTGAAAGCTGAAATTGAGTTTTATTTTTAAATATAGTCTTTAAAAATAATTCAATAACAAAAAATATTTACTGAAATCATGATCATGAAATCAAACTATATGTGGAGATGACAGATAAAAAACTTAATTAGTAATTAAAACAAATCTCATTTAGATATTTGTTTCTAAACTTACCACTATTAAATCTCAATACAATCCTGGAAGCACTAGATATAGAGAATTAAATCTGGAATATTATTAAATACAAATGAAACACATAATTCTGGATAAGTGACCTATGTTTCCTCAATATGTCTAGTTTTCTTGCAATTATAAGGAGATAAATGCCTACGTTAGCTCTTTACAATTGCAAGAAAACTAGATGGAATTTCAAGATAATTCGTTAGTTTTATAATGCTCCTATTATATCCTCATAACATTTATATGAATACATCCAACACATTCAGTACTTTTATTTTAGAATTCAGAGGAGGGGAGAGGGAGGGAAGAAGAGAAAGTGAGAGATATCTCTAGTAGGTATTTTAACACCTAAAATTGTTAACATTCCTAGAGAATTTCACAAGTAAAACTAACCTTCTGTACACACAAAATTCAGTACATCCTAGAATCATATGTGGAAAGAAGTTTTGTGAACCAAGAAGTGATCAGATAGACACCCATCGGATGCATTATTATTAAACTAACTTTAATGAGATGAAATTACCTCTGATAGAAATATTGTAAGAATAGGGATGGATTACATGCAAATAGGCCCATAAAAGATGCTGGGATAAGCTGTGTGAACACCTCCAAGACCTAGAATGATGGTCAAAGAACACAACACAGTGACCACCGATCTGAGTCACAGAGCAATTTAAAAATTCTGTAAGAGCCTTGACCACGGGGAAACTTGATGGAGCAATAATTTACCAATTTCTCGATGTTTGAGTGCTTAATGGGATAGGCCAATGTGGGGAAATTAGATGAACTGTCACTAGGTATCTGAAAATCATAGAACTAACAAAAGATGATGCTTCTGAAAGAAGAAGCACCACCTAAGGAAAAAAAAAAAAAAACTTGATTAAGCTACTGTCTGAAACACACACTTCCTCTCATTTTGACGTCTGCTACTTGTGTCTCACAGGAAAACACAAGGAACAGGCACATGTAATGAAAGAAAAATACTTTCATATCTTGCAGCCTTAAATATAACCAGATATCTAGTGAGCTACTTTAATAAGGTGGTGATCACAGAATATTCCCTAAAGAAATGAAAGACAAAAATACAAGTGCTCCCGAGTAGAAAGATAGAATCAATCCAATAAACAGCTGAACAGGCTGCATCTGAAACGGCTCACTGATCATGTCACCAAGTTGGTATTTTGAACCCATCAGAGATCCTTACCAAAATTACAGGTATTCAAAAGAACATACTAACTTAGAAAAGAGATTATTAAAAATCAATATACCATTCATTTTTCCATTAACACTAAAAAATACTTCACAAAGACAAGTAAAAATGGAAAGATATCCCCAAGAATGAGTGTGAAATGATATCAAGGGCATTTCTGGACTAAGAGCCAGACTTTTAATGGCTATACTTCTTGCTCTCTGTCAGTTATTAACTTGATTGATTTGGAAGAGAAGTCAGTCAGCCTCCTACTCTATTGGTCCATTTGTGAGCCTTGATACCAGTTCTCCCTTCAATTATAACATGTTCCACCTAGTTGACCTAAACTTTTGTTCCACCAAAGAAGCCTCAGCTCTAAAGTACATTCCACACACTTTTAATATAAAATGATTGCAGAAAATATTATAAACAGCAAAATAAAAAACAAGATTATAAAACATAACAAATGCTGTTTCCATCAGGAGTAAATGAAATGATATTAATTGATAGAATCCAAGTGGTATATTACTTTAAAATAAACATTAGATTTTAACACATTTTTAAATCATGCATGTCAAAATAGTAAGTCACCATGATTTTCTCTCTGTAAGTTAAAATCTGGTGTGTCAAGAGAGTATTGGGAAATCATTCTAATGCATATTGTATATATGTATATATGAATATATAAACTTCTATTAAATTAGAAAACTGCAATGATTATAAATGTTAACACAAAAGCCTAATTTATGCCTTGTAAATAAACACATATGATCTATCCAAGAGATTGTTTTTTGACGTATCTTTTATAGTTCACAGGGAGATAAGAGTTAAAAGTGACAAAAAGGAAAAGTTGGTTGAAATTTTTTGAATAGAAAACTATTTTTAAATCTCAGATATAATTTTGAACGTATCACAACCATAGTTTTGCTATAAATGTTAAAATATTTATATAACCTGAATTTTTTGCATGTAAGAATTAAAGATTTTAAAATTTAAAAAAAAATAAAATAAAATTTAAAAAAAAATAAAAATAAAAATAAAAATTAGTATATAGCATAAGATATTACTAAGATTACATTACTTCAGTGTGACTCTGCAAACATGTCTAAACTAGATTTTTTCAGACTTTTATAAAACTCATAATTTTCATGAGTCTCTTATACAAGCTCATACTGAAATATCTACAGATCCTTATACTCTTCCAATTTACCCCTGCCATGCAATTGGTTTATTCAAGGAATAATCCTTCAAAAGTAAATGGTTGAGAATTAATTTTATAGAATTTTCATGTAAAATATTTGTGTCCTATTCAATGTTATTTTCCTCTGGCCAAAGAATAAAACAAAGCCAAATACACAAAACAGTAAAAACAAAACAAAACAAAAACTCTCTAATATTTCTACTCCTCTGTTCATCAATGAATAAAAACTGGGGAATCTGTCAATTTCTTATTGCTAATGAGCTATTTAATAATTAGCTTTTGAATCTGCATCTAGTCTAGATAAAATATAGTAAAGAGCGGTTACTCTCAAGGTATTTTTATGTACTGTTTCTATATCTAGAACATGATTCATACTTTAAACAACTGAAAAGTATAATAATTTTAAAATTAAAAGTATACCAATTGGTGAGTATACATGTATGTGTGTGTCATATGACTAACAGTTTAAAATATCTAATATTCCTCCCTTTGGACCAAAATATGATTATATTCTTCACACAGGAGACCACTTTACAGAATCTCATATATAGAATACAACAAGGAAGTAGCATTTATTTTTACATTATAGAGTCCTGCTACCTTTTCATAACAGACGCAACCTCTCCCCAGTTCTGCTACTCTATTGTTATAATTTCTCTTGTCCAGCTTGTGTGACTGCAAAGGATCGGTGACAGAATAGGAAAAGGCTACCTTTTAGTCATTTACAACAGCATTCAATTTCAAAGGGGTTGGCACAAATTCATAAATGTTTCCTAATTCTTCCTCTTTGAATCAGTGATCTCCTTCCCTGAACTTATTTTTGACTCCTAACTGTTATTGTTGGGCTTTTTGAGTGTCTGTACCATCAAAAATATAGAAATGTGGATGCTGGAACCAGGTCCTATCAGACTCAATGCCAAGTTATAAAATACAAAAACCACTGATAACTCTAATTACAGATAAAAATGCATAAGGATGAGGGTTGGGGGAAGAGTACTGGGAGTTTGGGATTAGCAGATGAAATCTATTATATAGAGAATGGATAAACAACAAAATCCTACTGTATTGCACAGGGAACTCTATTTGACATGCTGTGATAAACCACAATGAAAAAGAATATGAAGAAGAATCACTTTGTCATATAGCAGAAACAGAATCACTTTATTATACAGCAGAAAATCAACAAATGCTATAAATCAATTATATTGCAATAAAAATTTAAAAAGAGGATGGGGAACACATGTACACCCATGGCTGATTCATGCTAATTATGGTAAAAACCACTACAATATTGTAAAGTAGCTAGCTTCCAATTAAAATAAACAAATTTTTTTTAAAAGAGACAAATACTGATTAGTACTGCCCATGAAAAAATGCATAAGGAATAGATGTATTTTTATCAAAAAAGACAAAACATTTCAACCAGATAAAAACACTTATTTGTTAGCACCAGGAGAAATTTTTCATTTTTGTTCTGATTATAGTAGATTCCAGTTAACAAGGAATTGAATTGCAACTTGATCAATCTGTCTCCCAAATGGATTACTATTTTTCATATGAAGCCAACATCTGATAAAAAGATTTATCTGAAGGAGATGATAACACAGCTCATGAGATCCATCAGGTGGAAATGTTTGAGGCAGAGCAGGTAAACCAAAAGGCATAATAGCTTTCAAAACTTAGTGGAAGAGATCCAAATTACCTCAGCAGTTGACAGAAAAGGAAGACTGGGCAGTCAGAGGTCAAGATGGGTAATGGATTTTACAGGAGTCCGTGCCCAGCCATTCCGAGCACTCAGGCACAGGAAAAGCTCTGTCCTGCCCTCTGAGCTCTCGAATCTCACATGCCTCCTAATAATGGCTACAAAGAGAAATAAATCTTTAATTTCTCAAATATAATCAGATAAGTGGACACTGAACCTATCATTGTTATCCTATAATCAGCAAACATACATTATTAAAACATCAGAATGATGACATTTAGCTAAGAGATTTGCAAGATAAAAAAAGCACTCAAGCCTTTACTTTCAAGGAGTTATCTTCAAACAGAATTTTAGGTTTGTACCTCTGAGCCAACTCTTATTTATTCCCCAAATAGCCTAAGTTAACCTTTACTGCCCTATTTTTTTTAAAATAGAAATTGTGAAGATGCATGGCCCAAAAGAGAACTTCATTCAATGACACAGGAAGTAGACTTTATCTTGCAGTTTGTGTAAAACCATCCTGTCTGTCCACATAATTGTCAAACAACACTCCATATGTTGTTAGCATTAATTGTTAATGCAAACCTATTTAGTAGAAGTTGGCATTTATAAATTAGTACCAGCAAAGTAAAAAATAAAATCTTACTAGTAAGGTTGACTTAAAACCATGACTGCTGTTAAACAATACATCGGAGATTATCAGAAAAAGCAAATTTTTGAAAGATTTTCATCAGAATTCTCTAAATTCAAGCCAAAGAGCAGAGGCAAAGTTAATATACGGATATAAACCAAATTAAATGCCAAATAGTATTATTTTGCATTGCCACTTGATATACTGCTGCTAATATAGTCATATATACAGGAAAATAGGATAATAATTAGGGAAACAATAAAAAGGTATTTCTGAATTTCAGTGAAGCAACATTATAATAACACTGACAAAAGTTACAGCAGTATATTCATCAAAATTGTTAATCAGTGCTAACTTAAACCTAATGTGAAAACTACAGAATGGCTCATAAAAATAAGCCAGAAATTATTTTTATTCTTATCTCTAAACCAGGTCAACTGAAATAAAAATAGGACTGGTGATGATTAATCAGCTCCCATCTTACCATGCTGCTATTCAGAAATAACTCTGATAGAACCATTGATGAAGATGAAGAAGAACAGAAACAAACTTGTCTTTCAGCACTTCTCCGTAGTTTTCAAGTTTTTCTAAACATGGTTGAGTTTGAAGGTGAAATAACAAGCTGGTCTCTGAAGGTTTTACACATGCTTATACACATTTTTTGGTTAGTGGCTGCAGCTGTTTTCTCACTGTATATAATATCCTCTTTAGTACATACTCAGGCTAAATAAAACTATATGACTGAGATAGGATATAACAACTTTTTTACATGTAATGACTAATGCAGTGCTTACTTTTTCTTCAAAATATAGTAATATACCTACAGATGAATTCAAAACTGTTAATCATAAAAACTAATTTAAAAATCTATTTTGCTAAGTAATTTGAATGATCTCCCTAATATCATGAGTCCTAGCTTCTTAATTCATCCTTATATTCATTCTTACCTCTGTACCAGTTATATTTTTAATAAGGATAACATTAAGTATTAGTTGACATATTTTTAAATGCTTTTCTGGATATCCTTAGAAATATATGCAGGCTTAAAATATTGCATTATATTGATTTTTGCTTTGAGGATTTAAAGGGCGAATTTGACAAAAGAGAAAACTGTTACATTTCCACATTTTGCAGTGTTGTATTCTTTTCTTTCAACGAAAACCATACCTACACACACAAATAAGCTTTGGACTACAAACCCAGGACCCATAATAAATCAATATCTTCAAACTACTTTGATGGACAAATATGGATTTTATAATTAGTGAGAGGTAAATTATTTTGTATATGTATTCCATACAGGAATTTAACAATGTATTTGGCAATGTAAAGATGAATTTAATGACTGAGTGAGCTTAGACAATCTACACAGCAGATCCTAAAAAACCTGAGAATCATATCACCATGGTGTCAGATCATTTGAGTGAAAATAGAAAATAGCAAGACCTATATTCAAATATTTGAAAATGAGGAATATAAAAATATGAAAAAATTTAAACTGATACCTTTAAATTCACATACTATGCAAAATTTTGTTAAATAAATCCAACTCTATTCTATACACAGTATATATATTCTATACTTTATATACTATGTTATTGCTGTTCAGTTGCTAAGTCATCTCCGACACTTTGCAACTCCATGGACTGTAGCACACCAGGCTTCCCTGTCCTTCACTATCTCACTATCTCCTGGAGTTTGCTTAGATTCCATGTCCATCAAGTTGATGATGCTATCTAACCATCTCATTCTCTGCCGCGCTCTTCTCCTTTTGCCTCAATCTTTCCCAGCATCAAGGTCTTATCCAATGAGCTGGCCCTTCAAATCAGGTAGCCAAAGTATTGGAGTTTCAGCTTCAGTATCAGCCCTTCCAATGAATATTCAGGACTGATTTCCTTCAGGATTGACAGGTTGGATCTCCTTGCAGTCCAAGGGACTCTCAGGAGTCTTCTCCAACACAGTTCAACAGCATCAAATCTTCAGCAGTCAGCCTTCTTCATGGTCCAACTCTCACATCCATACATGACTACTGGAAAAACAATAGCTTTGATTATATGGACCTTTGTCAGCAAAGTGATGTCTTGCTTTTTAATATGATGTCTAGCTTTGTCACAACTTTCCATCCAAGGAGCAAGCATCTTTTTAATTTCATGGCTTCAGACACCATCCACAGTGATTTTGGAGCCCAAGAAAATAAAATCTGTCACTGCTTCCACTTTTTACTATGTATTGCTGTGCAGTGACAGGGAAAATAAATTAACTTAGATTTACAAAATTTCCTGTGAAATTGTGATGGGCTTACAATTACAGATCATTTAGAGCTACAAAAGGGTTCAATTCAGTTCAGTCACTCAGTCGTGTCCGAGTTTTTGAGACCCCACAGACTACAACACGCCAGGACTCCCTGTCTAGCACCAACTCCCGGAGATTGCTCAAACTTATGTCCATAGAGTCATTGATGCCATCCAACCATCTCATCCTCTGTCAGCCCCTTCTCCCACCTTTAATCTTTCCCAGCATGAGGGTCTTTTCCAATGAGTCAGTTCTTCACATCAGATGGCCAAAGTATTGGAGTTTTCAGCTTCAGCATCAGTCCTTCCAATGAATATTCAGGACTGATTTCCTTTAGGATGGACTGGTTTGATCTCCTTGCTGTCTAAGGGACTCTCAAGAGTCCACTCCAACACCACAGTTGAATTCTTTGGCACTCAGCTTTCTATATAGTCCAACTCTCACATCCATACATGACAACCGGAAAAACCACAGCTTTGACAAGATGGATTTTTGTGAGTATCTAGATATTTGAACTAGCCATAGTTTAGTTAATATATTAATTTTTAATTTAATTCACTGCTTCCTAAAACCTATACTAAACATGAATAACAGAGTCAAATGTATCAAAAAAAACAAAATAGAACATTGAGAAAAAAAAGTCTGATGTATGTTTATGTATGATAAAGGATTTTCATAAATCATTTGGATAAAAAAATGCTATTTTAAAATGAATACAGATGCAACCAACTATTTGAAAAAGTCACTATAATTTCATTTTATATTATATGCACAAATAAATCAGATAATGCGGTCAATGTTAAAAATCTTAGAAACAACAATTTTTTATTGAGAAATATGTTTATCTTATATTAGAAGGAGTTTAAATATATAGCAATCATATATTTATTATAATGTGAAGTATGTTACAACTAAATAATATGATAAATAACTATAATGCTTAAAAACGTTATTAACATAGAAATACCTGAATGTTTCAAAAGCAACACACAAAATCAAATATAATCTCAATTTCACTAAACAATATGTATAGAAAGTGAGCAAAGTTCAACAAAAATGTTAATCACCTGTGGATATGAAGTGTTAACCTTTCTGTGTTTTGAGGGTTTCTCTTTACATTGAGTAAAAAGAATTAAATATTATGAGGTCTCCTATACCACAGAGCATATGCAAATTAATCTAGACATTCGGTTTTCCCTATCTCTTTGTTAACCTGTACTTCTGTATGTTTTCTGATTATTCTCAGATTAACAGAGAAATTTGCATGGATAAATTATAATCACCTTTGTGACAGCTGGATCCTACCATTTTAAGGAGACGGAAAATCACTCCATTTGTTTCTTACTTGTGAATAGGTTAAAGTAAATGATAAAAAGAAAAACTTTGTGCTCTAAGTCTACATGTAGAGAAGGCAGAAATTCAGTTCTATGTCACGATTTCACACAGCTAGTGATGATCCTACCTCCTCAAAAGTATTTCCAGCAACTGGAACAGATCCTTTAAATTCTACCAATAGAGATGTGTTTCTTTGATTTCAAATTTCTTCTCTTTAAAAAAGAAAAGATCTTTAGAAGTAAGGAGCACATTTAACTTTCATCAGTCACTTGTAAGAATATGAATGCTGCTGTTGCTAAGTCACTTCAGTCGTGTCCGACTCCATGCGACCCCATAGACAGCAGCCCACCAGGCTCCTCTGTCCCGGTGAATATAATTTTCAAATTCTTTCTGAGAACAAGTTGTAAACAGTAGTAGGGCAGGGTTAACATGAGAACCTCCTCTATGGGAGGAACAGAAGTCAGAGCAGCCTGGTTAAGGGGAAGGATGAAGGCTGGAGGAAGAGATTAGAATAATTAAGACTCTCTCTTCCAAATATTCAACTTTGTGAATTACAGATCCTGAAAAGGCATGGGACCAAACTTTCAATGACAGGAATCCATGCATAATGATATTCTTGCTACTAGGGTGAATTTGGGGCTTCTGTGGTAGCTCAGCTGGTAGATAATCCACCTGTAATGCAGGAGATCCTGGTTCAATTCCTGGGTTAGGGCACTCTCCTGGAGTGGAGAAGAGATAGGCTACCTATTCCAGTATTCATGGGCTTCCCTGGTAGCTCAGACAGTAAAGAACCCACATGCAATGCAGGAGACCTGGGTTCAATCCCTGGGGTGGGAAGATCCCCTAGAGGAGGACATGGCAACCCTCTCCAATATTTTTGCCTGGAGAATCCCCATGGACAGAGGAGCCTAGCAGGCTACAGTTCATGGGCTCACAAAGAGTTGGACACAACTAAGCAGAGCACAATGTGAATTTTATGATTTTGGTATCAAATATACTTCTGAATTTGGGAGCCCGAATTGGAGGTAGTGTGAAAGCACCCTAGAAGAAGACCAGAAGAATAGCTATAATATTATATTATATATATTGATGATGATAAATGATGATGAAAGTCACTCAGTCGTGTCCGACTCTTTGCAACCCCATGGACTATAGAGTCCATGGAATTCTCCAGGCCAGAATATTGGAGTGGGTAGCCTTTCCCTTCTCCCTGGGATCTTCCTAACCCAGGGATTGAACCCAGGTCTCCCACATTGCAGGCAGATTCTTTACCAGCTGAGCTACAAGCTCAGCTGAAATACATACATATATTATTATATATAATAATATGTAATTAATATAATGAAATACCTGTTTTAAAACTCCATGGTTCAGACAGTCTTTGAGGCCCTGTAGCAGAAGAATGGGAGAATCTTTCCAAATACATACTAACGAAATAATTCATTAAAACTCACAGCTGCCTTACATTATATTACTTTAATTGGTATCCCAACTTAAAAGTACCATGTCTCATTCTGCATATTTTATGGTTAAGGCAAACTGGTACCAAATTAATATTAAATAACACTTAAAGTCTACATTCTGTAGCATCCCAGAATTAAACTATATTTTTTCAAAGATCAGAAGCCCCATAAGTGCTGTTATATTGTTAACTATGACAAGAAAATACTGTCAATTTCAACGTAACCCCTGAGTTATAGTTACATTTGTGTTTATTTTTGTTTTCCAGAATATTATTTCTCTTACACACATACACTTTAAAGATAACTGAGGAGATTTTAAAGTATTTACTCATGTGTTCCTCCTAACCAATTTTGCACATCCTGGCACATCTCCAATTAACACCAGGAATAAGGTTTGGGCTGGCTTTAACTTGTGAGTGTAATTTCACTTGAGTTGACAACCCATGGAGATATACCTATTTACCTATCAAAACTACAGCAACAAAGCTCACTAAAATGGGATTTGAGAGACCAAAGAGACATTCTGCCTTGAAATTGATTCATTATAACTTTTTTATAACATACTGGGGAAATCGTCTAGAATAACTTGGCCCAAGAAGAGGAAAGAAAACTCATTTGTCTCCCTTGCATGCTTACCACAGTTGGCTTAAAGATCCTAAAACTATACACTAATAATGATGTATAGTTCATGCATGCCCCAGTTCAACAGTTTACATGGACCAATCTGCTACATGACTCTCCTTACAAGAGTACTCTCCTGAGGTCACTGAGGCTTAACCTGGTGTGCCGGGGTCCCACAGCACATCAGTCATCTACCCTGACTTGCCTCAATGCCCCCTAGCCATCTATATCACCTACCCTCACTTTGTTAGGATCAGAGTATAGGGACTTTACTCTGAATTCAGTAGTTCTTCCAGCTCATTAATATTCAGTACTTTGTATTCATGTAAACCATGCAACTAACTTACCCAAATTAACAGAGAAAGTAAAACCATACACACTAGCTATGCAAACTGATGTAGATTTATTGGTTGGTATGTGCTGAAGACATAAAGATTTTTAAATCCATATAGTTAGAAAATCCAGGAAACAGAAAAAGTTAAAAGGTGTCATTTATTTGTTGCTTTTGAACTGTGGTGTTGGAGAAGACTCTTGAGAATCCCTTGGACTGCAAAGGAGATCCAGCCAGTTCATCCTAAAGGAAATCAGTCCTGAATATTCATTGGAAGGACTGATGCTGAAGCTGAAACCCCAATACCTGATGCAAAGAACTGACTCATTGGAAAAGACCCTGATGCTGGGAAAGATTGAAGGTGGGAGAAGAAGGGGATGACAGAGAATGAGATGGTTGGATGGCATCACTGGCTCCATGGACATGAGTTTGAGCAAGCTCTGGGAGTTGGTGATCGACAGGGAAGCCTAGCGTGCAGTAGTCCATGGGGTTGCAAAGAGTTGGACATGACTGAGCAACTGAACTAAACTGAACTGATTTGTCACCCGCCCCAAACAATGTAAAATTTAATTCCCCTAAAACAGTTAATCAATTAGGAAGCCACTAGCATGACTACATTCCAAAAAGTCTTCCACCAACAATAAACATTCTGCATTCACATAAAATATCATCAGCTTCAAATCAGGAGTTCTGAATAATCTGTGCGAACCAGGCATGCTATTTAAACTCTTGTGAGTCTTGGCTTCCTCACTATTAAAGGAACTTACTTTTCATTAAGGTTCTTTCCCAGATCTAAAATCTCATAATTTAATAACACACACAGCCCTGTGATGGGTACAAAGGAAAGACATGCATTTCTGGAGGAACCAAGACAGCCTACAAACAGACAACTATTTTCAGACTAAAATATCTTGAAAGCTATTTTTAAAACTTGCATATTTTCTGATAAACTTGGAACTGGAGCATTTAGTTAGGCTTTGAGGAAAATAGCTTTTTTATCCACATAAGTAAATAATAGTTGTATTAATCCTATACTACATGCAAAATATTTTACCCTCCTATCATTGTCACCTGTCTTTCACAGGAATGGAGTCACAGACAGTTAGATTTTACTTTCTGAGGAATAAATTTATGTACACAGTATGTTTTTGTGACCAATTAGAGAAACAATCTGTATATAATGTAAGTCACTTGCCTAAATGGTGTTTAATGAGCAATGAAATAGGCTGATTCAAGTAACTCAATTTTAGTTCCCCAGAAAAAATATATTTTTAAAATATAGAATATTGACTCTGAAAAGAGTTCATATATACATGTATATACATGTAGTCCTCACCACTAAACAACAAAGAATGAAGAGATTTTTAAAAAGAAAAAAAGTTCATCTTTTTAATGCCAATTCATGTCTGAAAGCGAGGAAATAACTTGCCAAATGAATATCTGAATGAAAAACAACACTCATTTCAAAGTATCAAAAGAATGATGAGACAAAAATAGCAATGGAAAATAGAATCATTCTCTCTAGCCAATTGAAGAAAATGGACTTTTCCCCCTAGTACTTTGCCACTATTATGAGGGCTTAGGAGAAATAAAACTCTGATTTTGAGAATTATGGAATAAGAATGGTATAATCTCACAAGTAAGGACTGAAGTGATTGCAAGACCTAAAACCTCTAATCAGCTGCCAATTTGTGTGAGTTTTGCTTGGAAGAAATTGCTCCAAAATTTCTTCTCTTCATTTCTGCTCCTCAGCTACTAATATAGAACTTGGATTTGCTTGTAACAAATATTCAACTGATTTTACATTTTGAAAAAACAAGGCCAGAGCTTGAAGAAAAATGTGTCTCAATAATATAAGAAGTAAAGCCATTCAATTGTACTACCAAGTCCTGTAAAAACATCTGCAAGATTTTAACCATGTGCCATATTAAAACGAAAGCTTTTGGTTCAATGAAGAAAACAACTTCAGAAAATGTACTTAAATTGACAGAAGTTTCTACATGCTATAATAAAATTCACTCTGAAGTTACCACTTGAATTGTAGTAATATGTAAGTCATCACTTTCAATTTTCTTTTCTTATTTGCTTGTTAAAAATGTTTCTGCTCCCTACCTGAATTTAATATGATTATTGAAGATTACCTTTGAATGTGGGAATAAAGCAATGCATTCATTTAAAAAAATTAACTTAGAAAACTCTGATGCAACATGTGAAAGGTACTAGGTGAGGAATAATTTAGGATACCCCAGAGTTGGCAGCTGCACTTCTAACATGGTTTGAGCCGCCATGGAGGCCTCCTGAACAAAATGTCCTCTTTATTATCTGCCATTAGAATTCTAAAGCTTTTCAGTCCTGAGTTCTCAACTAAACTTGAACACATCTGAAGATAAAACACCATAAGCCATTATCTCTAATTCACATATATCTCAGAGTTGGCAACCACTTGAGAGCCAAGATTCACAGGGTTGAGGAAAAAAGAGACAATAGGAACCAGGACAAGGAGAAACTCAGGAAAAGGGAGGTGGAGTGGCATGAAACATAGAATTGATCTATTTTACCACTTAGCCTGGGCTCAGCCTCCAAATTTAATTTCCAAATCTACTGACAGTGTTCAAACAGAACCCAGGGCACATTCTCAGGCGAATGTTCAGGACATTCAAATCCAAGCAAACGAGGATCTGTTATCCATTTCTGTAATCTGGCATTTCAAGAATGTTATATGAATGAAATCATATAGTATGGAACATTTTGAGTTGTTTTGCATAATTCTCTGGAGATGTATTCAGGTTGTTTGTACCAAGTTTGGAATTTTGGTATTCATGTTTTCTGAATATTCAATGGTATGAATGTATCATGGTTTGTTGAGCCACTTATCCACTGAAGGACATCTGGGTTGTTTCCCATTTGGGGTTATTATGAAAAAAATGCTATAAATATTTGTGTACAGATAGTTGTATGAGCATAAATTTTCATTTTTCTGTACTAAGGGCCCAAGAGTGCAACTATTGGGTTAAACAGTGATTACACATTTACGTATTTTAAGAAACTGTCAAACTTTTTCCAGATGATATAATTTCTATTTATGTGTTGCTGAATCATTTTTGCTAATACATTTTTTTAAGGATTTCAGTGTCTACACTGGGGACACTGATGAGGTATATTGGTCTGTCATTTTATTATCTTGTATTTTGTTTTGATGTAGGGTAATACTAACTTCACAAAATGAATTGGCAAGCACTCCCTTCTTTAATATTTTCTGGAAAGAACTGTGTAGAATTGGTGTTAATTCTTGTTCAAGTTCTCAGAGAAACCATCTGGACTTGGAAATTTCCTTTCTGGAAGTTTCAAAATTGCAAAATTCACTTTCCTTAATAGTTACACAGCTATTCAAATTACCTGTTTTATATTGAATGAGTTATGGTTGGTTGTACTTTCCATGAATTAATCTATTCTGTCAGTGTTATCAAACCTGTACCTGTGAAGTTGTATCAATCCTTTATTGTCTGTTTTGATATCTACATGATTTGTATTGATATCCTCTGCCTCATTACTTTTATCAGCAATTTGGGTCTTCTCTCTTTTGTCAGTCTTCCTAAAGGTTTGTCAATCTTGATGAAGTTACTTTAAAAGTAACAAGTCTTGGTTTCATTTTCTCTATTTTCACTCTCATGGATTTCTGTTCTTTTTTTTTTTTTTCCTTCTTTCTTCTTGTTTTGGGTTTATTTTGCTCTATTATTCTTGATTCTTGAGGTGTAAGCTTAGGTTATTGATCTGATCTGATCTGAGATCTACTCTGACTTTTTCCCCTAAAGTTTGCATTCAGTATTACAAAAGTTCCATAAACACTGATATGCTATATTTTCATATTCATTCAGTACTATCTGTTTTTAAAAATTTCCCTTGAGGCTTCCACTCTGACACATGAATTCCTTATATGTGTATTGTTTAATTTCAAAATGTTTGGAGATTTTTCTGTTATCATTTTGATACTGTTAGTTTGTTTTCATATGGTTGGAGAACACAGTCTATATTATTTATTTTTCCTGAATTTGTTGACATTTGTTTTATGACCCATGATATGGCATATTTCAGAATATGATTTATCATCACTTGAAAAAAAGAGTAGATTCTGGTGTTGCTGAACAGAATTTATCAGATTCTGGTTATAAAATCCCCAAATAAATCTGCTCTCCATCAACAATGCACACCCTTAAATGGCAGGGGCTCTATATCACTTCCCTCCCAGATACATTTGTTTAAAAAAAAATTAATGGTATTGAATATATCTTAAACTTCTAACTCTATTCTCTCCAACTTTATACATTATTAATTTGTGAAAAGACTGACACACTTTACAAGTTTTAGAGTGCTTTCCTATATAGTAATTAACACGATCCTTACACCATCTCTCTGGAATGTTGCTGGGTATGATTGACATCTCCTGTATTTTGCTGTTTAAGCTGATGCCACTAATGCAAAACCAATATAGGCAATTGCAGGTTCACATTCTGCAGTGCGGAAATTTAGTTGCTGTCTGAGTTAGTATAGGAGAGTGATTGGATTTGAACTCTGACTCTGATAAGTACTATTGAGTGACTTGGACTAGTTAGCTAATCCTTTAAATCAGTTTCCTTATCTTTAAAATGGGAATGATGGCACTGTGTACCTCAAAGGGTTCTGTAAGTGTTGAAAGAGTTAATCCTAGTAGCCAGCTTATGTATCAGGGGCCTGGGACAGAATGTATGTGCTACATGTGCTGGCTATGATTGCATATTGCCTATGATGGGAAAAAAGGGAAAACAGTCAATGAAATTCAGCAGGACAATATCCTTGAATTTGTCTTACACTGTCACTATTTTAAAGGTAATAAAAGTAAAACAGCAAGATAAACAAACTTAAAAAGGTAAATTCAAAGGCCTGGTTAGCGTTGGTATTTAAAAAATACTTCTTTTCATAGTCTAAAGTGCTTATCCCTCATTTTTTCACCATCATGCTTTATAAACTGTGACCCAAAATAATACGGCCAAATGGACTTGTGTCTAAATAACACATTTCATATTTCAACACTGTAAACTTTAACTGATTTAGAAAACTGTGGAACAGAGCAGTTTGTTCTTATTAAAAAAATATGCTTCAGCTGAGTTCAGTTCAGTCACGCAGTTGTGTCCGACTCTTTGTGACCCCATGGACTGCAGCACGCCAGGCCTCCCTGTCCATCACCAACTCCCGAAGCTTACTCAAACTCATGTCCATGGAGTGAGTGATGCCATACAACCATCTTATCCACTGTCATTCCCTTCTCCTCCTGCCTTCAATCTTTTACAGCATCAGGCTCTTTTCAAATGAGTCAGTTCTTCCCATCAGGTGGCCAAAGTATTGGAGTTTCAGCTTCAGCATCAGTCCTTCCAAAGAATATTCAGGACTGATTTCCTTTAAGATGGACTGGTTTGAGCTCCTTGCAGTCCAAGGGACTCTCAAGAGTCTTCTCCACCACCACAGTTCAAAAGCATCAATTCTTCAGTGCTCAGCTTTCTTTATACTCCAACTCTCACTTCCATACATGACTACTAGAAAAACCACAGCTTTGACTAGATGGACCTTTGTTGGCAAAGTAATGACTCTGCTTTTTTAATATGCTGTCTAGGTTGGTCATAACTTTTCTTCCAAGGAGCAAGTGTTTTTTAAATTTCATGGTTGCAGTCACCATCTGCAGTGATTTTGGAGCCACCCCAAATAAAGTCTGTCACTGTTTCCAATGTTTCCTCATCTATTTGCCATGAAGTGATGGGACCAGATGCCATGAACTTTGTTTTTTGAACGTTGAGTTTTAAGCCAACTTTTTCACTCTCCTCTTTCATCAAGAGGCTCTCTAGTTCTTCTTCACTTTCTGCCATAAGTGTGGTGTCATTTGCATTGACACCACCAGGTTATTGATATTTTTCCTGGAAATCTTGATTCCAGCTTGGGCTTCATCCAGCTCAGCATTTCTCATTATGTACTCTGCACATAAATTAAATAAGCTGGGTGACAATGTACAGCCTTGACATACTCCTTCCCCTCTTTGGAACCAGTCTGTTGTTCCATGTCCAGTTCTAACTGTTGCTTCTTGACCTGCACATAGATTTCTCAAGAAGCAGGTGAGGTGGTCTGGTATTCCCATCTCGAAGAATTTTCCACAGTTTGTGGTAATCCACACTGTCAAAGGTTTTGGCATAGTCAGTAAAGCAGAAGTAGATGTTTTTCTGGAACTCTCTTGCTTTTTTGAGGATCCAACAGATGATGGCAATTTGATCTCTGATTCCTCTGCCTTTTCTAAAACCAACCTGAACATCTGGAAGTTCATGTTGCATGTACTGTTGAAGCCTGGCTTGTAGAATTTTGAGCATTGCTAGTCTGTGAGATGAGTGCAATCGTGCAGTAGTTTGAGCATTCTTTGGCATTGCCTTTCTTTGGGATTGGAATGAAAACTGACTTTTCCAGTCCTGTGGCCACAGATGAGTTTTCCAAATTTGCTGGCATATTGAGTGCAGTACTCTCACAGGATCATCTTTTGGGATTTGAACTAGCTCAAATGAATTCCATCACCTCCACTAACTTTGTTGGTAATGATGCTTCCTAAGAGAGATGGGAATACCAGACCACCTGACCTGCGTCTTGAGAAATCTATATGCAGGTCAGGAAGCAACAGTTAGAATTGGACATGGAACAACAGACTGGTTCCAAATAGGAAAAGGAGTACGTCAAGACTGTATATTGTCACCTGCTTATTTAACTTATATGCAGAGTACATCATGAGAAACGCTAAACTGGAAGAAACACAAGCTGGAATCAAGATTGCCATGAATAATATCAATAACCTCAGATATGCAGATGACACCACCCTTATGGCAGAAAGTGAAGAGGAACTAAAAAGCCTCTTGATGAAAGTGAAAAGAGGAGAGTGGAAAAGTTGGCTTAAAGCTCTACATTCAGAAAATGAAGATCATGGCATCCGGTCCCATCTCTCCATGGGAAATAGATGGGGAAACAGTGGAAACAATGTCAGACTTTATTTTTGGGCTTCAAAATCACTGCAGATGGTGACTGCAGCCATGAAATTAAAAGATGCTTACTCCTTGGAAGAAAAGTTATGACCAACCTAGATAGCATATTCAAAAGCAGAGACATTACTTTGCCAACTAAGGTCCGTCTAGTCAAGGCTATGGTTTTTCCAGTAGTCATGAATGGATGTGAGAGTTGGACTGTGAAGAAGGCTGAGCACTGAAGAACCAACCAGTCCATTCTGAAGGAGATCAGCCCTGGGATTTCTTTGGAAGGAATGATGCTAAAGCTGAAACTCCAGTACTTTGGCCACTTCATGCGAAGAGTTGACTCATTGGAAGACTTTGATGCTGCGAGGGATTGGGGGCAGGAGGAAAAGGGGACAACTGAGGATGAGATGGCTGGATGGCATCACGGACTCGATGGACACGAATCTGAGTGAACTCCGGGAGTTGGTGATAGACAAGGAGGCCTGGGGTGCTGCGATTCTTGGGGTCACAGAGTCAGACACAACTGAGCGACTGAACTGAACTGAAGTGAAGGCCCACGTGACATCGGATTCCAGGATGTCTGGTTCTAGGCGGTTATCTGGGTCATGAAGATCTTTTTTCTATAGTCCTTCTGTGTATTCTTGCCACCTCTTCTTGATATATTCTGCTTCTTTAGGTCTATACCATTTCTGTTTTTTTTTTGTGTGTGTGTGTGTGTGCCCATCTTTGCATGAAATGTTCCCTTGGTATCTGTCATTTTCTTGAAGAAGTCTCTAATCTTTCCCATTCTATT
The DNA here is from genome assembly GCF_016772045.2 of Ovis aries. Classification (NCBI taxonomy): domain Eukaryota; kingdom Metazoa; phylum Chordata; class Mammalia; order Artiodactyla; family Bovidae; genus Ovis; species Ovis aries. The sequence continues at coordinate 38,939,409 of NC_056057.1, read as the reverse complement.
GTTTTCCTCTATTTCTTTGCATTGATCACTGAGGAAGGCTTTCTTATCTCTCCTTGTTATTCTTTGGAACTCTGGATTCAAATAGTTATATCCTTCCTTTTCTCCTTTGCCTTTCATTTCTGTTCTTTTCACAGCTAACTGTAAGGCTTCCTCAGACAACCATTTTGCTTTTTTGCATTTCTTTTTCTTGGGGAGGGTCCTGATCACTGCCTCCTGTACAATGTCATGAACCTCCATCCATAGTTCTTCAGGCACTCTTTCTATCAGATCGAATCCATTGAATCTATTTGTAACTTCCACTGTATAATCATAAGGGATTTGAAATAGGTCATATCTGAATGGTCTAGTGGTTTTCCCTACTTTGTTCAATTTAAGTCTGAATTTGGTAATAAGGTGTTCATGACTTCAAGAAATAAGAGAAGTTCAAGAGCATAATCATCTTTTGAAAACTGGTCTGGTATAACATGAAAAATTCAACATCTTTTCCATACATACTATGCTCCATGAGAGGTGGAAAAGTTCTTCTTAACAAACAAAAATTTCTCCAAGGCTCTGACTTTGGTGCTTGACAAATATGCTTTCCCCTACTCTCAGTATTTGTAATAAATGACACAGATTAATAGTTTGCTGATAATATAAAAAAATAAATATTAAAAAGTGATTTTTAGATTGCCTCATATTTCCACATTGTTATTAAAGAAATGAATGAAGGTATTTGTAAAAGTAAATGCAAGCCAGACAGATTAGGTTTATTGAGCTAAGGGAAATGTCTCACCATGTATTGCATATGAATTTAAATACAATCCTTCTAATTTCAAGCAGATTAAGGACATACCATGACCTAAATTGTTTGGAGAATCAAAGCTTCTCTGGTTGTTTACTAATTTAATAATTAATCAGAATGAAGATCATTCATATCCACCCTTGAAAGTAATTTATTTAAAAGCAGATTTCTAATTTGGGGAAGAAATACCATCCTTTTTGACAAATATTTCAGAGTGAGCATAAAAGGTACCCTCTTTCAAGGGTATCATGTACAGCCATATAAATGGTGTCACTCATAATCAAATCACTAAAATAGGAATTAGTTAAGCATGTGCTACACATAAAGCCTTTTGCTGGTCAGCATATGAAAGCTAAATTCTTGCCCTCTAGGTTTATAGTCTAACAAAACTGACAACCACATGTCATAACCATGAATCCTAAACTTTATGAATCAGTCGAAAATCTTTGAATATTAGAACTTTGGATGGCATAAAGGAAATAAAAAACAGTCCCAAGCAATTGTTCCTATTGTCTGCCTTAGCATTTATCCATAAAAGCATCAGTATGTCCTATGCTCTTCCCATGATCATCTTTCCACATTCTCATAATGAGACAGTTATCCCGACGAAGTTGTTTCATTCTCTGGAGAAAACATTCTCCCATGTTCCAGTAAACATGTCACCTTACTTTGTTGCTGACTTGATATAATGCTATATCTCTTAGGTGACATGGATTTTAGGAGACCAGCACAGGAAAAGGCAATGATGAGCTGTACTAGTCAGCAATTATTGCACAAAAGAGCAATTCAAGTTGGGTCTTGAAGGCTATAGAGAAGAATTTAAGACATCAAGAGGAGTGTGAACAAAGGCCTACAGGTGGGAAAGCACAAGACACACCTGCAGGCCAATGAAGTACACCTGGAAGGTTGGGGTGGTAAATTAGATCAGTTGAATAGCTTGCAAAAAATACTAAGTGTATAAATTAAATAGAAATTTAATAGACAACCTATCAGGCTAATAAATTTCAAATATCTTCTACAGACGAAGGAAAGCCATGGATGTTTCCTGGCAATGCTTTGTTCTGATGGTGGCATGTAGAGGGAAGGGTAGGAGGGACAGAAGTGGTGGCCAGAGCAAACAAAGTATTACAGGCAAAGGGAGCATACAAGAAATCTGGCTGGAGGTGTTAGGCTCCAAACAACAATTATGAAAGGGCGGAAAAACAATATAAAAGAAGAAGCAAACAGTATGTTGTGACTTACAGTTAACAGAAATTTAAAAAAATTTTTAAATTAATACTTATTAATTTTCTAGCTTTACTGAGATAGAATTCACAAATAAAATCATGTATATATAAGGTATACAATGTGAAAATTATAATCAGAACCTAAAATAGTTGAACAGAAGCAGAGAGAAGAATGGTGGTTACTCTAGGTATAATGTACTTGTAAATCTGCTAGGATTACAAATATTTTAGGTATGTATTAATTAAATACAGGCCTAAAAAATTATATAGTCTTTACAAAATACTCCCAACCATTCTTCCTCCTTCTTCTACTATAGTCAATAAATCCATAAATTGGTTGAGACAAGGCTAGAAGTGTGAACATACTAAAGCCATTGTGAGGAAGGAAGTCTATTAGAAAGTGTACTCTTTTACAAGGTACTCATACAACAGATCATTCCCTGGTAGCTCAAACGTTAAAGAACCTGCTTGCAATGTGGGAGACTTGGGTTTGATCCCTGGGTTGAGAGGATGCCCTGGAGAAGGAAATGGCAACCTCACTCCAGTATTCTCGCCTGGAGAATCCCATGGACAGAGGAGCCTGGCAGGTTACAGTCTATGGGGTCACAAAAAGTCAGACATGACTGAGAGACTTTAACATTCACATTCACATACAACACACACTAGACTAAACTCTAGTATACTTACTATATTAAATACAATTGTTTATTTTATGGTTTTACGTATATATATACACACACATACATATAGGCTTCCCTGGTGACTCAGCAGTAAGGATCCACCTGCAATGCAGGAGCTGCAGGAGACACGGGTTTGATCCCTGGGTTGGGAAGATCCCCTGGAGGAGGATATGGCAACCCACTCCGGGACTCTTGCCCAGAGAACCCCATGGACAGAGGAGCCTGATGGGCTATCGTCCACAGGTATGCAAAGAGTTGGTCATCACTGAAGTGACTGCATGCACACACACACGCATGTTCACACACACACACACACACACGTAAATACATGGTATTTAGAAAGTATGAATTTCTCATACATAATATAACCTTTATATCAGCTGACTATATACTTTAGTTGCTTCATACATTTTAAATATTAAAACTAGTCTAAAACCACAAGACAACACATATACATAAACATATATAAATTTTACTCACCATATTTTACAATAGTTTTAAATTCTTTTAACTGAAAGTAAAATGTCTGGATAACTTTTTGAAGATAATATTTTGTCATTTGTAGGGGGATCAATAAGCAGACATTTTAGCATTGCTTTATAGCTGTTTTTTTTAGTTTATTAAAAATAGATTTTTCCAGTTATTAAAATTCATTTATGTAATACCTCTTTTTATTTCTTGGTTATTCCTTTCATTGTCAGTGATTTACCTAGTCAGTAATTCTACTTAGTTGGATACTCACTATTACTGGAAAAAGAAAGAACAAAACTAGATAGAATATGATTAATAGAATAAAAATTATTTTCATAATACTGGCTCTATTTTGCTAAAATTACTTTTCTTGGACTTCATTTTTGGGGCACATAGCTTTAAAATTACTATTATCTGTTTTTATGCCTCAAGGAAGGACTGAGGCAAAGACTCTTCAGTTATTGAGACAAAGGCTGGAAAATTCTGATTTTTTTTTTCCTGATATAACAGGAAGTGGTATAAAATAGAACAGCCATGGAGGAATGTGACAACTGGATCCTGAATATAAAGAAAGCATGTATTCTTTCTACTAGTATGTCTCCTAAGACCACAGACATTATCCTATGAGTTTTTCCCTTTGCACTATATTTAACACTGACTTGGGCATGCCATGCCTTTGTAATCCTAGCTTTGAGGTTTAGCTCATCATTTATCAGAACAAACCCTTCTACAAGGATAGAAGGCAGGATTAATTATACAAAAGTCTTACCATAACCATCAGAAACAGTTTCCAGCGTTCTATAGGATTCAGAGAGAACCCGAGAAGGATGTCCCTCTCACTTGGATGTCTAGAGAGGAGGGTCATATGGGATCAGTGAAGTGAAGTGAAGTCGTTCAGTCGTGTCCGACTCTTTGCGACCCCGTGGACTGTAGCCCACCAGGCTCCTCCGTGCATGGGATTCTCCAGGCAAGAATACTGGAGTGGGTTGCCATTTCCTTCTCCAGGGGATCTTCCCGACCCAGGGATTGAACGCAGGTCTCCTGCATTGCAGGCAGACGCTTTAATCTCTGAGCCACCAGGGAAGCCTATGGGATCAGTACAGGTAATCAAAGAAACACAGGCAGATAATTAAATAGGTATCAGAGCTCAGTTAAGATAATCTTGAGATAAAGGTAGGGCCTTCTTCATTTCTGACCCTCTACACTCTTCAGATTTCCACTCTGAAGAGGCAAAGAGCACAATAACAGAAGGAAATATTAAATGGATGGATCAGTCGACCTATGTCCCTTCTATTTCTCAATATTAGGATTTTTATGACCAAGATCACTCAATAACAACTATGTTGACATTTCACTATCCAGCAGTGAATAACTAACTTAACTCTGAACTGTTGATAGAAATAGTAAATAGTTGGAACTTTTTTAACAGTGACTAGATGATTCTGAGACATTCTTCTTTGACTGTGTAACTAAAATTAACATGATTACATCAGTTAAGAAGTTATTTTGCCAACAATGAGGGGTAAACTCCAGTTTTTATTCTAATTTATCCCTCCGTCTCTTCCTCTTTTTCTACTTGACAGTCCTATATGGCACACACACATATTTTCTGTGGCATGGAGGCTGAAGAATATTTGACCAGTCGTTATAGTACTGGGCATCCAAAGCAGGTCCCTGAAGTTCAATGCAACTGAATGCAGAAGGTTAGGGGTGAGGACAGCGGAGTTGTGTTCATACATACTGACACCATGGTGTCAAACACAACAGCTGTGGCTCAACAAAGCCCTAGGCTTGTTATCTAAACTTTGGTAACATACACAGATTTCACTTTGGTTTATTTCAACAACAGGAATAGTATCTATTCTTCAAAAAAGAGGTCTACTCTTGTTCTGCCCAGGATTTTAAAAAAAGGAGAGGATACTAAGGCTCTTCTCCCTACTGAATTTATATTCTGGTAGGGGAGAGGCTATTGTATGGCAGCATGTAAGAATGTCACTGAAGCAGTATTTAGAAGACAAAAACGTCAGTCAGGTGTGGTTATAGACGCACAGTAAGGTGATGAAGTTATATTTAGACTTTAATGCCAGATCCAGAAGTAATTTGAAAAATCCTTCTCTCTTCTACTCCACAAGAAAGGCACACACAGTATCATGTTTAACATTCTATTACCATTTCTTTTAAGTAATAAATTATCTTTCATAGAGTACTGTGATTTTTGCTTGCTTGTGCAGCCAAGAAAAGTAGGAGGAAGATGTGTTTTTCCCTCTTTTATGTAACTGTCAGTGTCTGAGGGAATTAACAGCCTCCTGAACATTGCTACGAAAATCATAAAGTTCCATGGAAAGTGTCAGACTCTTTTCAAAAATCAGTGATAAGCAAAATTCCCATCTGGACCAAAAAATTTGTTTTTATTCAGAAACCATCATTGTTTTGTTTCTGAGCTGAATGACAGCTCTGTTCTAGACTTGAGTAGAATTCTACAATGGAGGGAATATATAAGGTGTGAGGGTACCTCAGAGATTAAATTTGTGTATGTTGTCAAAAAAGGATTGAGAGCTTCAAGTGATAGATTTAGATATGCTTCTGAAGTAAACACCAAAGAACCAATCTTGAAAATGTAACCAAGTCTTTGATGTAGCAAAGACAGCACTTTCTGAGAGCTCAGAAGAGAGAAAAGCTCATATCTGGGCTGATCCAGATGTCACTTTTAAAAAGGAACCTGCAAGTCATCTGTCTCATCTCTGGCATAAGCCTCATGGTAAATTCTGTTACCATACAAGACCATTAGCATTACTTTTTTCTTAATACAAAGTTATAATTTTATGCTCCTATTGACAATGATATATATACAAAGAGTCCACATTTGGGGCATCATATATGGATGTGAGAGTTGGACTGTGAAGAAAGCTGATTGCTGAAGAATTGATGCTTTTGAACTGTGGTGTTGGAGAAGACTCTTGAGAGTCCCTTGGACTGCAAGGAGATCCAACCAGTCCATTCTGAAGGAGATCAACCCTGGGATTTTTTTGGAAGGAATGATGCTAAAGCTGAAGCTCCAGTACTTTGGCCACCTCATGCGAAGAGTTGACTCATTGGAAAAGACTCTGATGCTGGGAGGGATTGGGGGCAGGAGGAGAAGGGGACAGAGGATGAGATGGCTGGATGGCATCACTGACTGGATGGACATGAGTGTGAGTGAACTCCGGGAGTTGGTGATGGACAGGGAGGCCTGGCGTGCTGCGGTTCATGGGGTCACAAAGAGTGGGACATGACTGAGCGACTGAACTGAACTGAACTGAATGTTCAAGAATTTGCTCTAGAGTTAAGAATAAATTTTCTTTTAAAAATTTTGTCAGATAAACACATACCAAAGTCACATTCTACTTTGCTTAGCACTCAAGAAATAAAAGCTAGTTTTATGCAGCAATATGTACATATCTATTACTGATGTCTTGACTCTTATGTGAAATAGTCTATCTAAAATCTATACATGAAATTCACACAGGACTGAAATATAATCTTATGAATTAAAGTACAGTAGAATGTGAACTTAGTGGCTCCTTTTTAAGGTCTCAGAAAAAATAAAAAACTATAATCACCTTGCTAGTATATCAAGTCTGTACAACAAATGACACTTTTCATTCTTACTTCTTTGAACTGTAAAATATAAATCAGACAGTAAAAGAACATATTTTAGGTATGCCAAAGTTCAACTGATTTCAGCATTAACTGAAGCAGAAAAACATACAATAAATAAATGTAATGAATAAGTAAATAAACCTATTTAGCATATATTACCTATGAAACAGATATAGCTATTAGCTATGATGATTACAGATTCCAAAATGCTTTTAGGATCAGACTTTTCAACCACTGGAATTATTTACATATTTTACTTTGAACTAAAAGGAAGCACATATTCATCAATATCTAGGATGTCCATCGGAGAAGGCAATGGCACCCCACTCCAGTACTCTTGCCTGGAAAATCCCATGGATGGAGGAGCCTGGTGGGCTGCAGTCCCTGGGGTTGCCAAGAGCGGGACATGACTGAACAACTTCACTTTCACTTTTCACTTTCATGCATTAGAGAGGGAAATGGCAACCTACTCCAGTGTTCTTGCCTGGAGAATCCCGGGGATGGCGGAGCCTGGTGGGCTGCCGTCTATGGGGTCGAACGGAGTCGGACACAACTGAAGTGACTTAGCAGCAGCAGCAGGATGTTCATGGTGGCTCAGACGGTAAAACGTCTGCCTACAATGAGAGTTCGATCCCTGGGTCGGTAAGATCCCTGGAGAAGGAAATGGCAACCCACTCCAGTACTCTTGCTTGCAAAATCCCATCGACGGAGGAGCGTGGTAGGCTACAGTCCATGGGGTTGCAAAGGGCTGTACACGACTGAGCGACTTCACTAGAAGGAGGCATATATTTATCAATATCTACATAACTGAAAAAAATCATAATTGTACAAAACCTTTTAATATTCTAAACTCGAGCCGTCCACCGCTCAATGTAAATCACACACGTGATTTGGCTCCAGTCAAGTACGGCATTTTATTGGAATAGTCAATTTGCTATCTTTTATACAACTTCCGCTGCCTCTTTGCCCCACCCTGCAAACACAAAAACTGAGGACTCAAAGGAAACAATATGAGACTCTGGAGTCAGAAAGATCTGGGTTTGAATTCTGTTTCTACCACTTTGTGATATCAAGCAAGTTATTTTAAAATCTTTGACATTCTATAATTGAAACAGCAATACTCATAATGATATTTTAAACTACGCCTAAGGTAATTGTTCTAAAGTAAGCATATAATCAACATACACTGAATACATCTCTTACTGAAACCTACATAGATTTATTACTTATAAAACTCAGGAAATTTTTAATCTCTGGCTAAAATGTTACTTTTGCTTTCATAAATTTAAATAATTTCATACTTTTTCAGCTCTCTTTTATTTGACAGATTTGGTTTAGTTATCTCAATAGTTTATTTCCTCGATGATGATTCTTATCTTGCTCCACATGAAATAGTAAATTGTTCATGAGTGTTACATAATGTTAAGCTAAATACCCTACTTAAATTTCCTTTAGAACCCTGAATCACAAGACAGAATACATCTGTATGCAAATATCACTTTAAATTGAAAACATAATTATCAACACAAAGACTACTAATTGGCACACTGTTGATAGATGTTAGTTATCTAATATATGTGGAAGTAAAGGATAATTTGAATGATACATGGCTTACTTTTGGCACAAGAAACTGTGACATTTCAATGCAGCAATGGTTGAAATCTGTTGCTTCTAAGAATAAATCTTCTAAAATTAACTTTGCCAATCACGAGGCAATCCTACCTCACATTCAAAAAATTTCAAGTTTATTTATTTAGGGATCATCTTTCCCAGAACTATCCTGAAATCTTACATTTCTTAGCAGATATTTAAGTGCTTCACTGATAAAAGATAAAACTCAAATAAAACTCAAACCCACACTTTATTTTCTGAGAAGATAATGTCACCAGTTTTTGTGACTCAGAACTAAAAGGACAATGATTTTAATCAAGCAAATGAGTAGACCTGAAAGAGTTCTAAGAAGTGCATTCGGTACTTTAAGAACTGGAGGGGGAAGGTTTGGTTAGAAATGGAGAATTGCTATGTGTCTTGCAAATTCAGCCTCACGTAGTTTATTATGATTTTTCCAATCACATAGAATAATTATTTACTTCTGATTGCACACTGGATAGCAGCTTCTTAATCCATCTAAATGATGACTGCAGTGTTTCTTGTAGAAGAAAAGATACAGACTATTTCAATAAAACTATTATGTTTTATTAATTCACATATCAAAAAGGCATTTTTCATTTTATTAAGCAACTAAATGACTTATAAACATATAGTATTCAAAAACTGAATATGCCTATTAAATTATATCATGAAATCTTCATTATATTGAAAAATTTTTAAGGTGATAATAAGGAATACTGATTGACTATCCTCAGAAAAACACACCACCATTGTGTTTGTAAAGATTAGAGGTTTATAAAACATAGTTATTCTTTTTCTTTAGTTCAGTTCAGTCGCTCAGTTGTGTCTGACTCTTTGTGACCCCATGGACTGCAGCACTCCAGGCTTCCCTGTCCATCACCAACTCCCAGAGCTGACTCAAACTCATGTCCATTGAGTTGGTGATGCCATCCAACCATCTCATCCTCTGTCATACCCTTCTCCTTCAGCCTGAAATCTTGCCCAGCATCAGGGTCTTTTCAAATGAGTCAGTTCTTCACATCAGGTGGCCAAAGTATTGGAGTTTCAGTTTCAGCATCAGTCTTTCCAATGAATATTCAGAACTGACTGGTCATATCTCCTTCTGGTCCAAGGGACTCTCAAGAGTCTTCTCCAACACCACAGTTCAAACCATCAATTCTTCAGCACTCAGCTTTCTTTACACTCCATTTCTAACTCCCATGTACGACTACTGAAAAAAACCATAGCTTTGACTAGACGGACCTTTGTTGGCAAAGTAATGTCTCTGCTTTTGAATATGCTATCTAGGTTGGTCATAACTTTTCTTCCAAGGAGCAATTGTCTTTTAATTCCATGGCTGCAATCACCATCTGCAGTGATTTTGGAGCCCCCCCAAAACAGAGTCTGTCACTGTTTCCACAGTTTCCCCATCTATTTACCATGAACAGATGAGACCGGATGCCATGATCTTCGTTTTCTGAATGTTGAGCTTTAAGCCAATTTTTTCACTCTCCTCTTTCACTTTCATCAAGAGGCTCTTTAGTTTTCTTTTTCACTTACTGTCATAAGTGTGGTGTCATCTGCATATCTGAGTTATGGTTATTTCTCCCGGCAATCTTGATTTCAGCTTGTGCTTCATCCAGTCCAGCATATCTCATGATTTACTCTGCATATAAGTTAAATAAACAGAGTGACATTATTGACATACTCCGTTCCCTGTTTGGAACCAGTCTGTTGTTCCATGACCAGTTCTAACTGTTACTTCCTGACCTGCATACAGATTTCTCAGGAGGCAGGTAAGGTGGTCTGGTATGCCCATCTCTTTTAGAATTTTCCACAGTTTGTTGTGATCCACACAGTCAAAGGCTTTGGCATAGTCAATAAAGCAGAAGTAGATGTTTTTAGGAACTCTCTTGCTTTTTCAATAATCCAATGAATGTTGTCAATTCTATCTCTGGTTCCTCTGCCTTTTCTAAACCAGCCTGAACATCTGGAAGTTCATGGCTCATGTATTGCTGAAGCCTGGCTTGGAGAATTCTGAGCATTACTTTACTAGCATGTGAGATGAGTGCAACTGTGTGGTAGTTTGAACATTCTTTGGCATTGCCTTTCTTCGGGATGGGAATGAAAACACCTTTTCCAGTCCTGTGGCCACTGCTGAGTTTTCCAAATTTGCTGGCATATTGAGTGCAGCACTTTCACAACATCATCTTTTAGGATTTGAAACAGCTCAACTAGAATTCCATCACTTCTACTAGCTTTGTTCATAGTGATGATTCCTAAGGCCTGCTTAGCTTCACATTCCAGGATGTCTGGCTCTAGATGAGTGATCACACCATGGTGATTATCTGGGTCGTGAAGATATTTTTTGTATAGTTCATCTGTGTATTCTTGCCACCTATTCTTAATATCTTCTGCTTCTGTTAGAGTTTCTCCAAGAGTATGCACTGGTCATTGCAAACACCTTCTTCCAACAGCACAAAAGAAGACTCTATACATGGACATCACCAGACGGTCAATATTGATATCAGATTGATTATATTCTTTGCAGCCAAAGATGGAAAAGCTCTATACAGTCAGCAAAAACAAGACCAGGAGCTGACTGTGGCTCAGATCATGAACTCCTTCTTGCCAAATTCAGACTTAAATTGAAGAAAGTAGGAAAAACCACTAGACCATTCAGGTATTCTTTTTCTTGCTATTGTTATAAAAAGAAGTATTGATTTTGAGAAGATATACTAAGTATAATCTAGTCTAATCAATTTTAATAATAAAATAAAAATGAATTTAAAATTAAGAGATATTTTTATGTTTGCCTATGATGTTATCATCACAAAAATAATTTTTTAAAAAGAAGAGACTTTAAAATCTTGGAGATAAGAAATAATGAAGTAAGAGGAAAATAAACCAATGGACGAAGATAGAGGTTAAGAGAAAATTCAACTTAGAAACAAGGTAAATGTTTTCATCATGAAGAGAATGTATAAATTGTATGAAATATTCAAAAAACATCCATACAATATAAGCCAGCCAACAGTTAAGACGAATGAACCAGAGACACACGTATCCTCATGGATTTAAGTGCAAAACAATATTTTATATTGCTTATGATCACATATATATACAATGAAAACATAAAATCCTGTTTGAGGTTAAAAAAAAAGTGGCAAACACATGATCATAGTTTTCTCTGAGAAGTGAGGGTTGATAACGGGATCAAAGAGGAGTACACCGGGTGCTTTGTGTATAGCAAATAAGGCTGCATATTAAGATTAGACAAGAGTGGATGGGGTGTTCATTAGGTACTTCTCTTTGTATCTGAAATATTATCTAATTTGAAAATTATTTTAAAACCATTCATTTCAAGGACTATGATAGATTTAGCACAAGCAAGCATTGCAATGAGAAGGAGTATCTAATTTGTACTGAGATGTCTGAGGAGCTCAAGATAGGAGATTTAAGAATCACAACCCCACCAAAAAATAAGTTCTCAATATATTTCTACCTGAAAATGTATGGGAAGTGATATTCACATTCATGCTTCCATGGACACTATAGAAACTACTTGTGGTTAAAAAAAAAAAAAAAGAATTACAGTAATTCACAATTGCCACAAACATGAAAGGGAAAGAAAGCACCCTTTGCTCACTAGAAATGAGAGGGAGCAAATTTAGTCCAGCTTCTGCCATTCCAGTTAATAACCCTATCTCTATTTTTACTCACAAAAGAAGTATATCAGAAAACATATAAGGAGCTTAATCTAGGGTAAATTTTAATTTGCATTAGTTTACTTATTTATAAACGTTGTCTACAAATATTAGTCCTCTATGATCTGGAGAGTGCCACTTCCCTCTGGTTCTATCACTAGCTAGCACTTCAAACATCCGGGGCTTTACAGGGGCCATCTCCTCTACTTGAATTGCCCTGCATGTCCCTACCCCATTCTCTTGACAGGTCTCACTTTACTGGTCTCAGCTAAAACAATCCAACCTCAAAAAAGCCTCCAGGGAACCACTCTGTTTTAGTAGTGCTCATTTATTCACTTGTATTCGTATTTCTCATAGGCGAACTGCCATGGCAAGATGATGTTTGCCTACTTTATTTGCTAGAGTTAGAGCTGATGGCTAACTACATTTGAAACTCATATTTTCAAATATATTAATTTTGCATTGCCTCACAAGTAATTACAAAACCTAGAGTGGTGGGACCTCCTATTGTAAAACATTAGTAATTTAATTCTGTTACTACAAATCTCTTTTTAAGACTTACAGAGCCAGTAACCTTAATGAGTAGATAAAGTGCTTAGAACAATGCCCAGAATATAAGCAGCACAATATAAAATTTTCACTAGAAAGACCTTCAAATATCATCTCCTTCCTCCCTCTAGTAGCCACCTCTATTTTGTTTAAGGAAAAAATAAAGCTATTTATGTACAAATCATTAGGTATTCCAGTGTTTATGATACTTGTCTTAATACCATAGAACAGAAAGTCTGAACAATTTTTTTTCAACATTGGAATCCCAACTAAATGCAAGTCAGTTTCTGACTCTGCCAAACTATAATAAATATTTCATTTTTATGGTCTTTCTTGTTTATCAAACTGTAACAGAAAAAAATGATGATCCTAAAGTTTCAAAATAGTATTAATTATGCTATCATACTAAAGTCAAGAAAGACTAAACCACAAGATATTAAGCAACAACAAATGCAAGAAATTCTTCCTCACCATCATTATCACAAAGTCATAAAACAGTTACTATATACTATATTTATATAGTAAATATATTTGGTAAAAATAAAATTACAGCCTCAAGATTACCAATATATTTAAGTACTAATGGATGCCAGAAACTCATCTAAAGGATTATGCCCTTTGAGCCCAGAATTTTTTTTTTTGAAGTTAGTTATCATTTACTTCACTGAGTGGCACATTCAGAGTCTCAATTTCAAAGCCTTCTGTTCACTCAAACACACATTCTAAGAAAATACAGTAACAGCACAGGAATCTGAAAAAGAAACCACACATTTTAGTTTCCATTTATCTGGAAATGTCTTGTTAAGTGTTAGTTATAGGAAGATAAAAGAAGACAAGAAAGAATAAGAATTAGTTTTGATCATATTATATATATGCTATAGAAATGTGTGTGTGTGTGTGTGTACTTGAATACATAAGTAACTTCAAAAGGTTTATTTGGCCTTATACCTAATTGTGTTTTAAAGGAAAATATCTTCAGGAGGAATAAGCAAAAGAAAAATATTATTTTGGCAATGTTAACAATACACACATATATTTCACTTGCTGTTTGTTTTCTCTTACATGAATCCATGAACCAGATTCTTCACTAAGATATAAATATCACACAAGCTCCACCTAGTTTTACCTAAGATAGCTTTCATTTATAGTCATAACACTATTAATGAAGCACCCAAACAAAATCATACCATGGGTGAAAAATTTTTTCACCTGACTACAGAAGTTACATAACCCTAATTATTAATATTTTCATAAGCAATCAAAAGATGCTGACTTTATCCTTAAAATACATCCACTTCTTTTCTGAATTTAGAGTTCGATATCCTAAAGTTCAAAACAAAACAGTAAAAATTCTTATGATTTCCAGATTATTTATCAACTTCTTAATATTTTATTAAACTATACATTTTTATTGTTTTAATATCAAGAAAAGAATGACATAACTAATAGCACAGGTCAAAACACAGACCTGGACAAAGGCTTCTAAGTCTGGGGCATCGCATACAACCTTCTCAGTAATATGGAGAATTTTGAAAGGTACTCAACAAATAAATACCTGTCAGCTGAATAAGTGAATGAGCAAATGAACTGTCAAGAAACAAAATTCAAGACTAGTCTTCAGCAACTCCTATTATAGCACAAACCTTATCAGTGTAAACCTTTATATATCAATTTTCAACTCAAATAGAAGTTTAAAGTAAGCAAACATACACCAAGAACAGGATAGGTTCTGCGGTATGAAGTACAATGAAGATAAGAATGTAGTCCTTACATTTAGGGAATCCATGGCCTAGAACCATTTGAAAGCAAAAGAGCAATTACAAAAAATGTATTGATATTTATGGAATGTACAAACTCCCTATCCTTACAATTACATCTCTGAACAATTTTTATCAGAAGACCTTCAATTTTCATAGTCTTGGTTACAAAAATACACCCTCCCTAGTCTAGGTGCTATGGTCAGTATAACTTAAGGACATAAGGATTTGGGTTCAATTCCCTGTCTCTTAGCGATTTATACATCCTTAGTCAAATTAATTCAGAGAAGGCAATAGCAACCCACTCCAGTACTCTTGCCTGGAAAATCCCATGGACGATGGAGCCTGGTAGGCTGTAGTCCATGGGGTCGCTAAGAGTTTGACACGACTGAGCGACTTCACTTTCATTTTTCACTTTAATGCTTTGGAGAAGGAAATGGCAACACACTCCAGTATTCTTGCCTGGAGAATCCCAGGGACAGAGGAGCCTAGTGGGCTGCCATCCCTGGGGTCGCACAGAGTCAGACACGACTGAAGCGACTTAGCAGCAGCAGCAGCAGCAACAGTCAAATTAATTAAGGGGCTTCCCTGATAGCTCAGTTGGTAAAGAACCTGCCTGCAATGCAGGAGACCCCAGTTCAATTCCTGGGTTGGGAAGATCCGCTGGAGAAGGGATAGACTACCCACTCCAGTATTCTTGGGCTTCCCTTGTGGCTCAGCTGGTAAAGAATCTGCCTGCAATGTGGGAGACCTGGGTTCGATCCCTGGGTTGGGAAGATCCCCTGGAGAAGGGAAAGGCTATCCACTCCAATATTCTGGCCTGGAGAATTCCACTGACTAACAGTCCCTGGGGTCCCAAAGAGTTGGGCAGAACTGAATGACTTTCACTTTCAGTCAAATTAGTTAACTTTAGTGAACCTCAGTTTTTCTACCTGCAGATCCCTTAGGAATATTTCAAGAGTAAAGTGAGAACCATGCATTAGAAAGAAAGTGAAATATCAAGAATCTTTCGGACCCGTGTTTTCCAAATGTGTGTTAAGGCACTCTGGCAAGCTGTGATGAAGTCAAAGGGCAATAAAAGTATCTTAAATTTTCATGAGAATCACAGCAACATTCATCTTACACCACATGAACTTCTTATCATGTTCTTTGAAAATAATTTCTTAACAAAAGAAACTATTAGATACTTTTTTTGGCCTAGGGGTCCTGTGAAAAAAATTACTGAGAATTAAAAGTCCCATGAACCAAGACAGTTTGAAATTCTCTGTTTGCACTAATTAATGACTTCCCACCATCTACCTGCCTCCCTGGTTCCACAAAGCCCTATGTACATACAGTATTTGCGTCTTTGTCTTTGCAGAACTTGTACCACAGAATACAATATAACCTTTCTTGCAAATTCAACTTTTAAAGTTGAATTAGTAGGATTTTGCAAGTAACAAACATCTGACAAACTCTGACAAACAGGCAAATATATATATATTATATACCAAAAGATTTTATGTGGTATAATATGTTTCAGTTTACAAAATCAGCAGTACACTAGAGAAACAGTCTAAAATCACAAAATGAGGAGATGAGGCAACAGAAGCCAGAATCAAAGTCAAGATGCAGAAGCAGCCATGTAAGATTGCCACACTGGCATTGCCACCAAACATAACTCTACCACTGTGATGGCTGACCTCCACCCCCAAAGCCAAGTGTGAATTCTACATTGCCACATCTTGGCATTCCTCCAGGTGCCAAGTCACTGGAGACAGTCCAATAGATAAGCCTTAGCTTGCATGGAGTACGAAGAAGGATAATCTGGCCTTCCTCATCTACAGTTTAAGCCAAGGCAACATTTCCCACCAAATTAACCAAAAGCATGATCTTGAACTGAAAGGAAGTTCAGATTATGGAAAAAAATAACACAGCAAATATCATCACAAAAATACTGCCCAGTTTCAAAGACAGCTCAAATTCCACTCTGGCAAAGAAAATGCCTTGATCTGCTCATCAAAACCGCCATTGCTCTACATTTTTTACAACCTCTCTTTTTTTCTTCATACTTCTACTACAGCTATTTCAAGGGTCTTTTATGTAGGTTTCCCAATTTGACTGAATTACCTGTGAGGCTAGATGCTGCGTCCTACTTTTTTTTTTTTTTTTTCAAAAATCTTCCAAAGTATTTAAAATTTTAACCTCATTTTATATGAAATAATAAAATATGTAAGTAGAAAGGAAAATATAGATGTTTAATTTGCATTATTATTCAATTTTAATAGACTATGATAAACTTAACTAGGTCAATGTTTTTCCAAAAGTATGTCTCAAATAACATGCAGAAATCCCCAGACATAGTCAATAAAGTATGAGAAGAGCATTAACATCCTTTTATTGTATTACCCTATCACATTAAAAATTCTGAGTATCCTCTACTGTAAGGAAAATATTTAACTTTGTTTTAACCAAGATGATCTAATCTATTACACATATGTGCTTATTATTAGTGTGATTTATCACTTTACCTAGCTTTTTAGAATCAGTTAAAATTCATCTGTTAGCCTGAGAATTTTTACCAGCCTCTCTCACACCTGATGAACTAAACACATGTTAGTTAATATATCTAAATACTTGGATGGCATGCATCAAATAGAGACACTGCATTTGAAAAGACAAAAGGAGTGGTCAGTATGTATATACACTGATTTAAGTGCTCAAAGTGATTTTTTTCTGTTAACCTTCACAGATCATATTAATGTATGAGGTCATTTGCTGCAGTACTGTGGGATTTTACCTATAACTAGGTGAAGAAACAACAATCTAATATCAACTGGCACCTAGTTTTATTCTTTCAATCTAAGTCAATATTTAAAATTCTTCTTTGGGGATTTAGGTTCCATCCTGAGTGAATATTACCTTCTATACTTATATTAGCTAGTAACTAAAACAAATAGAAGTTACAGAGGACTAAAAGTTACTGAGAAACTAAAAGTTCACAGATCAAATTCTTAGTCATTATTCTTTTTAGAATACTTTTTCAAAAAATTTCACTAACTTATTTTATCATCATTTGTATGTATTCATGACATTGAATACCATTCCACCTTACCAGCCTCCTGAGAAATCTGTATGCAGGTCAAGAAGCAACTGTTAGAACTGGACATAGAACAGACTGGTTCCAAACTGTGAAAGGAGTACGTCAAGGATGTATATTGTCACCCTGCTTATTTAACTTATATGCAAAGTACATCATGAGAAATGCCGGGCTAGATGAAGCACAAGCTGGAATCAAGATTGCCGGGAGAAATATCAATAACCTCAGATATGCACCATCCTTATGACAGAAAGTGAAGAACTAAAGAGCCTCTTGATGAAAGTGAAAGAGGAGAGTGGAAAAAGTTAGCTTAAAACCCAACATTCAGAAAACTAAGATCATGGCATCCGATCCCATCTCTTCATGGCAAACAGATGGGGAAACAATGGAAACAGTGAGAGACTTTATTTTTGGGGGCTCCAAAATCACTGCAGATGGTGATTGCAGCCATGAAATTAAAAGATGTTTGCTCCTTGGAAGAAAAGCTATGACCAACCTAGACAGCATGTTAAAATGCAGAGACATTACTTTGCCAACAAAGGTCTGTCTGGTCAAAGCTATGGTTTTTCCAGGAGTCATGTTTGGATGTGAGAGCTGGAGTATAAAGAAAGCTGAGTGCCATAGAATTGATGCTTTCAAACTATTGTGTTAGAGAAGACTCTTGAGAGTCCCTTGGACTGCAAGGAAATCCAACCAGTCCATCCTAAAGGAAATAAGTTCTGAATATTTATTTGAAGCACTGATGCAGAAGTTTAAACTCCAATACTTCGGCCATCTAAAGCGAAGATCTGACTCCTTGGAAAAGATGCTGATGCTGGGAAAGATTGAAGGCAGGAGGAGAATGGGGCGACAGAGGATGAGATGATTGGATGGCATCAATGGACATGAGTTTGAGTAAGCTGTGGGAGTTGGTGATGGACAGGGAAGTCTGGCCTGCTGCAGTCCACAGGCTTGCAAAGAGTCGGACGTGAATGAGTGACTGAACTGATGACACTGAAATTCAGTTAAATATATTTCTTACCAAAAGCCATCTCACTTTGAAGAAAAGCAATAATCTAAGCAATATTTAAAAGAAAGAAATTTACTATCTACCAATTGCAAGTATATGTCGATGTTTGCTGGAATTACTAAAGAAGCTGTACTATCATCAGCCAGGCAACTATGCACCTATGACTTATGTCAGTGACCAAGGGAACAGGAAGGAAACACAGCTAGGCATGAGTAGTTTCACATTGCCACAGTCATGCCTGGACAAATTTCATTTAGCACCTGCTGGAGGTTAGTGCTGTAAAGAACAAAATTTAAAATTCAGTCAAGACTAACATGAATCCATTTCACCCAAGCCTACTATTCTGTCATTTGTCAAATACACAAAATACAATAATGCTTCCTTTATTTAGGCCTTAAGTGAGATTTAATTACCTTAAAATTAACTCTAGCTAAATTATCTATTAAAAAGTCAATCCTTAATCACCTTTAAAATTAATAACTTTTAATTTTTATTTCAGTTTTTCAAGTATATGGATATACCCAGTTAAATTCATTGGAAATGTTATTCATTGGAAGACAAAAATAACTTGCAAATTAATAAAATGATCCATAAATTATATATATTATGTGTATTATATATATTATACATATATATACAGAAATAACTAAAGTTTCAAATTATAAAAGATTTCAGATATTCTTTGACAAGTTAAAAATAATATAATTTATGTAAAATAGTATGTGTGCATGTAGGTATATGCAGTAAGACTGAGAGAAAAAACTCATTTCTAAAAAAACAGTCACTAATTCTAAAGAAGAAGAAGCAAAAGTCACTATTAGTAGAGAAAGTTGTGAATTTTATTTTGCTTTGCTTTGCTTTATACATTAGAACCTAAGTCCATAATTATTTTGGAGAAGGCAATGGCAACCCACTCCAGTACTCTTGCCTGGAAAATCCCATGGACGGAGGACCCTGGTAGGCTGCAGTCCATGGGGTCGCTGAGTTGGACATGAGTGAGCGACTTCACTTTCACTTTTCACTTTCACGCATTGGAGAAGGAAATGGCAACGCACTCCAGTGTTCTTGCCTGGAGAATCCCAGGGATGAGAGAGCTTGGTGGGCTGCCATCCATAGGGTCGCACAGAGTTGGACACAACGGAAGCAGCAGCCATAACTATTTGATCATTTTTTACATCACATATGATAACCTAGCCTATACACTATCTTTCTACCTTCTTATCTATCATTCTATCCATCACAAGACATTGATCAGAGAAATAGAAATACCTTCATAGGAAAGTTTAATATGAAACTATTGTTTTAAAAGTTTCATTTACCACTATATGTGCTGTAAAAAATCAAATACAATTTCATACCCAAATTTTACCTTTTAAAAATTCTACCCAAATTAGATGTAAAATATTTTATGAATACTTACTCAAGTACATAATTCTGAAACAGACTACTCATCCGTAGTCCTTTAATAAATAAAGGCAGAAAGGGATAAATGTTCAATACTTTAGGTAGTTATGTTGTTATGGGGAGAATTGATTATTATATATGACCACTGTTATTAACCAGCCTCCTTCATTAATTCTTACCTGAATCAGGGTTGTATCGTCTAAACGTATTGGACCTAGAACAACAGTGGTGACTTGAAACGGCTCTATTATAATTATTGTAACTACTGTGAAAGTTTGTTCTTAGTACTCTGAACTTCTTTTAATCCCCTCACTTCTTTGTGCTCGTAAATAATAATTATAGACCTATCTGCCACAACTCTCAAATTCACATATTCATATCTATACAAAGACCTTAACCTTATACCTCACCCAATTGATTAGACGGGTGTCTGCAGTCCTCACAGACTTTAAATATGCCCCCAAGCAAACCATGTTTTAATCCTATAACTTTTCCCTCTATTTTTCCTAATTGCCAGCATTTCCATAATTGTACATTTTTCTTAAATGAATTCCCAAAAACATCCCCATGGGAGTGTGATGGGGTCAGGGGTGTGTGTGTGTGTGTGTGTGTGTGTGTGTGTGTGTGTGCGCGCGCGCGCATACGCACGCATGTGTTAGTTGCTTAGTCATGTCTGACTCTGTGTGACCCCATGGATTGTAGCCCATCAAGCTCCTCTGTCCACGGAATTCTCCAGGCAAGAATACTGGAGTGGATTGCCATTTCCTTCTCCAGGGGATTTTTTTGACCCAGGGATCAAACCCAGGTCTCCTCCATTGCAGGCAGATTCTTTGCTATCTAAGCTATAGGGAAGTTCCAAGTTGTATGTTTTGTACTCTCCATTGCTACTTTCGAACCACTATTCACTCCCTAACAAACCACTCTCATCTTCTGAAACTTTTTGTTATTCAGTAGTCATGTATGGATGTGAGAGTAGGAGTATAAAGAAAGCTGAGCACTGAAGAACTGATGCTTTTGAGCTGCGGTGTTGGAGAAGACTCTTGAGAGTCCCTTGGACTGCAAGGAGATCCAATCAGTCCATCCTAAAGGAAATCAGTCTTGAATATTCATTGGAAGGGCTGATGCTGAAACTGAAACTCCAATACTTTGGACGCCTGATGTGAAGAACTGACTCACTGGAAAAGACCCTGATGCTGGGAAAGATTGAAGGCAGGATGAGAAGGAGATGACAGAGGATGAGATGGTTGGATGGCATCACCGACTCAATGGACATGAGTTTGAGTAAACTCTGGGAGTCAGTGATGGACAGGGAAGCCTGGTGTGCTGTAGTCCATGGTGTCACAAAAGGTCGGACACAACTGAGCAACTAAACTGAACTGATTATTCAGTTATCTTGCCAATGGGTGAAGCTAATTTCCATCGGCCTTCAACACCTTCTCAATAGCTCTAACGCTAACTTACAGCTCCTTTTCATTTCTATTTTCCGTGGTCTTGATATTAATGTAATTTATCTTTCTAGCTGTCTGGGTTCATAATGAATAAATTGTATCAGCTTGAATGTCTGTTTCAGCTGATGATTTTGTCACATGATGCTATACAGACTCTCCATATACTTTTAAAAGATTAAAGACAAAAAATTTAAAGAAAAAATGAAGATAAATCTACCATTCTGAAATTAAGAAAAAATAAAACTAACTGGAGCATAATTGCTTTACAACATTGTGTTGCTTTCTGCCATACCTCAACATGAATCAGTCATAGGTATATATATGTTTCGGTTTCCCAGGTGGCACAAGTGGTAAAGAACTTGCCGCTGCCCTACAGGTCCATCAATAGCATTTTAGATTCCATATATATATATGGATATATATTCCTGACTTACTTCATTCTGTATAATAGGCTTTAGGTTCATAAATGCAGGAGTTATAAGCAATGAGAGTTTGATTCCTGGATTAAGAAGAGCCCCTGGAGGAGGGCATTATAATTCTCTCCAGAATTCTTGCCTAGACAATCACCAGGGACAGAAGAGCCTGGTGAGCTTTAGCCCATAGGGTTGCAGAGTTGGACATGACTGAAGTAACTTAGCAGGCATACATACATACGTATGACCCCTCCATCTTGAACCTCCCTCCCACTTCCCACCCCTCCAGGTTGTCACAAAGCTCTGCTTTGAGCTCCCTGCATCATACAGCAAATTCCCACTATTTTACATATGGTAATATACTTGTTTCCATACTACTCTCTTAATTCATCCCACCTTCTCCTTTCCCTATTGTGTCCATAACTGTTGTCTATGTCTGCATCTCTGTAGCTGCCCTACAGGTCCATCAATAGCATTTTTTAGATTCCATATATATATATGGATATATATAATATATATATAATATATATATATATTAATATATGATATTTGTTTTTCTCTTTCTGACTTACTTCATTCTGTATAATAGGCTTTAGGTTCATCCACCTCAATAGAACTGACTCAGATTTGTTCCTTTTCATGGCTGAATAATATTCTATTGTATATATGTACCACAACTTCTTGATCCATTCACGTGTCAATGGACATCTAGGTTGCTTCCATGTCCTAACTATTGTAAATAGTGCTGCAATGAACACTGGGATGCCTGCGTCTTTTATAATTGTGGTTTTCTCAGGGTACATGCCCAGTAGTGGGACTGCTAGGTCATATGGTACTTTTATTCCTGGTAAATCTACCATTCTAATTCACCTATTTTCATGTAAGAATGGTCTTTACAGTTTTATAAATGATTACAATAAAAAATCAAAAGCATATTTTAATTAGTATCATAAATACATGATTTCTCCAAATAGCACTCAGTAATTATGTCAATGGTTTCACAGCATTCCATCAATTTTGAAAGATAGTCCTGTAGGTGAATTCAGATTTCCTAATTTGGAACCAAATTCTGCAACTTACATTGCATTTGGAACTTACTGGCACACAAGTTGGTATTTAATAAGTATTATGTAAATTATAACATGCCATGTTTTCTCTATGTAAACATATCTGCTGCTGGAAATATAGATGTTTATTGTTTTTGGGGTGTGTTTGCTTTTACTACTAAAGAAAATAGTGCAGTAAAGCACTGGGCCTTTCTTCTCATAAATCTGTTAATTCATTTGTCTGGTAAAATAATATGGAATATTAACTAGACCTCAGAACACAGATGCTCTTTGATTCTGAATGAAGTGAGTGAAGTCACTCAGTTGTGTCCAACTCTTTGTGACTCCATGGACTGTAGCCTACCAGGTTCCTCCATCCATGGGATTTTATAGGCAAGAATACAGGAGTGGGTTGCCATACTCTCCTCCAGGGAATCTTTCCAACTGAGGGATCGAACCCAGGTCTCCCGCATTGCAGGCGAATTCTTTACCATCTGAGCCATCAGGAAAGCCCCATTATTTTCATGAGGGAAGGCTTTAAAGGAGAGCTGACACCATAAAAATTATTTCTGAAATGAACTCACTCTCCTTCCTGCAATGGGATCTGAGATAAAGTAATTCTGCTTTAGGGTTTCCCTGGTGATTCAGAGGTAAATAATCCTCCTGCCAATGCAAGAGACATGGGTTTAATCCCTGGTCTGGGAAGATCCCCTGGAGAAGGAAAGGACAATCCACTCCAGTACTCTCGACTGGAGAATCCGATGGACAGGGGAGCCTGGTGGGCTACAGTCCATGGGGTCACAGTGAGTTGGACATGGCTTGGTGACTGAAAAACAACAACAATAAACACAATTCTGCTTTACATGCAGGTGTCACTAAGTACCCATGTACAATTAAGTATCCATGCTCCAAGACAAAAATCAAATAAATAGGTGCGTTCTTTACAAAACATTCTACCTTTAACAAGCCCAATAACTCAGTTGCTTTGCTACACAGAATTCTAAGAAGGATCTCTTAAAGTTTCTGCTCTCTAGTTTACACATCTTACTTAATCCCCTCCCCTTTAGTATAGGTGGAAGTGGTACATATGATGGAACATCTCTCAATGATTAGATTACTAATCAGTTGACTTCTGGGTAAATCTAATGAGATTGCCAGGAGCCAGCATGGGGAATCTCACCTGTGGCAAAGGTCATGAGGAAGAGGTCTGACAGGCAAAGGTGAGATCAGGCCTCGAGGGAACCCCTGTGGACTTTCTTGAGCATCTACCCCAAAACTAGAGTCTGTCCGCTTTATTAAATTATGTCTTTCACCAAGTCTTCTGACATTAACAGGGGGCTATCCCCCACCACCTTTCTCTGAAAAGAGTTAATTTAGAGCTCCAGATAATAAGTCTCCTGGGCATAACAAGAGTATTCCTGTCCAAAAACTCCTCTGATGGCTCTTTAGCCTGCCTGACAAGTTTATCTGGCCTCTTACAACCACACATGTGATTGTTCACAGCCTCCCAACAGTGAGAGGCATGAGACACTCTAAACTTTCTAAATACAGAGTCTTTTGAGAAGTTAGAAATTATTAGTGTAGTATTAGTGGATTGTTAAAAATATACCAGTGGAGAGTTTCACTGTTGAGCCAATATTTGCTGCTAAGTCTCCATATCCCTTGTCCCTTATACACATTAACTGATATAACTGGCATATGGGAAAAATAAGTAATCACCTTTGATATTAATCACATTAGACCTTAGGTTAGTAAATTCTTTTCTTGATTATAGCCCACTGCACCTTTGCCCTGTAGGAATGCAACTTTATCTGGTGCTTTCGGAGAGGGGGGCCTGACTTAAGAAAAATCACCTTTGGAGAAAATAAGTTTTCTGGTTGACTAATCATCATCAGAAAGGGTCATAAAATGTCAGCAGGCCTCTTGGCCAGAAGATGATGTAAATCACCTGAGAACTTTGTATATCGGAAGGAATGCCGAAAGAAAGCGTGGTCTCAGTAAGGGTCAGGACTGCTGACCCTGCATGACTTTGTATTATCCATTGATCTCTATGTACAGCTTAAAGTATAAAAGCTTTCCTGAAAAATAAAGAGATGTACCAGTTCCTGGAAAGGCTGGTTTCCACCGTGTCTTCTTTTCTTTCTCTCCTTTTCAGGCTAATTCCTGTCTGGAGCACAGAGGCTCGCCATGTCTACTCATTTGCCCAGGCTTCTAAGACCCACAGGAGAGGAAGCCCAAGGCAGGGCACCCTCCGCTATTCAAGCGGGCGCCTGTGGCCTACATAGACGGTGCAAGTCCCTTGTCTCGGGGCTTTATTGGCTTCCTGTGTAAACCAAGGAATTTCAGCCTCTTTTCTCCTCTATTTTCTCCACTACACTATTCTCTCCTAATCTCTCTTTATATCTCTAAATTAATAAATTTCTCCTTGCCAACGCCGTCCATGCTTCGAATTCCCTAGACAATAACTCAGTTGCTTTGATACACAGAATTCTAAGAAGGATCTCTTAAAGTTTCTGCTCTCTGGTTTACACATCTTATTTAATCCCCTCTCCTTTAGTATAGGTGGAAATGGTACATATGATGGAACATCTCTAATGATTAGGTTACTAATCAGTTGACTTATGGATAAATCTAATGAGATGATACCCAGTCAGGCTCAATTCAACCAGGTGATCTTTTGGGAAAACTTGGGTCCTTCTTCAAGCCAAAAACAAAGTGTGAGATGAATGCCACACGAGTGAAATTCTTTGTTACTGGCTTTGAAGGTGGAGAAGCTCTGAGACAAGAAAGGCCATCAACCTGCAAGAACTAACAGCGGCCCCAGGGGATAGCGGATAAGGAAACAGAGACATCGTCCTGCAGCCACAAAGGACTGAATTCTGCAACCAACCTGAATAAACTTCAAAGCAGGTTCTCTGGCAGAGCCCCACATAAGAACACACGCCTTCCAACATCTTCACTTAGTCTTTTAAGATCTGCTCTGAGAAGCCAACTATGCCATACCATACTTCTGAGCTACGAAACTGTGAGCTAATCCATGAGTCTTGTTTTAAGCTGCAAAGTTTGTGGCAACTTGTTACAAAGCAATAGAAAACTAATACCCATGCAGGAAAAAACAAAAAACAAAACTGTCTTTACTCCTTGACTTTAGACTAACATCACCTTAAAATCAACTCTATATTTAGATTTCCTTTCAATGTTACATATTTTTTTTAAAATAGAATATAAAACATCATTTTTATAACTACACTTTATATGATTGCTTATTTCTGTGTAACTTAAGTAACATTCTATTTGTCAAAAAGTATATTTATAATTTCCCTGAGAGTGACAGAGTGTTTTAATCAGGAAACACAAACTTGTTTTTTATGAACTAGGATAAATCATTATAACAATTCTAGATACTGGGCTTAATTTAGTAAAAAAAATCACCTGATATAAAGCCTTCATTTAATTCAAAATATTTATAAATACAAAAATGTGAACTTATTTAAATATCAGAAAAGAAAATAAATCTCAGCCACAGTTGACATGAATTAAGCCATTTAGCCATAATTTTCAGTAAGCATGTCTCATGTTAAGATATTCTTGTTGGTAATATACTTTTCAGCAATTTTCTAAGGCTTCACAAATATACATATTTTAAGAAAATTCATGCTATAGCTTCTCCCAATGAAAATCTTTTCAAAAATCTTAGAGATACTTTGCTTCTTTTCATTTGTAAAGAATGAATTCATATTAATACTCCATAATCATAGAGAAATTCTCACTAAATAAGTAAAAAAGTAAAAACAAAAGTACTGTTGACAATAAATAAAAGAACACAGCAATGCATGTGTTTTCTTTTAGTCAGGGCCCATTATTTTTTACCAAGTAATATAAATAATTTGAAATAATCCTTCAAGCTTGCAGTAAAGGCCCACAAATGCTATTTAGCAAAAAAAAAAAAAAACAAAAAAAAAAAAAAAAAAACACATTTCATTAAGCAGCTTAACTCTTCTTAGAAGTGAAGTTTCATTTAGAAAGGAATCATTTTTATCTTGTCTATTCAGGAAAAGGATATCTTGATATAACAGTCCTTCTAACTATGGGAAGAAACTATTATTTATTGAGTTTACCAAGTACAGCATCATGAACTGTTCCTAGAGATTAACAGACATTCACTCTTCTAATCTTCACAACAGCCACATGAGGTAGGTCCTGTCGTCATCATTACCATTTTAGAGGTGAGGAAACCAAGTCACTAGGAAGTGGCATAAGTGCCGTCTTAACACCCTGCTAAGCTGCCTCTCTATGGATCACCAAATTCATTATCTTTTCTGTGAAGCTCACTTTTATTCACTTATATTCAGCCATAACAGAAGATATACTATCCCTTATGAACTTAATTTTATAATAAGATTTTATGTGCAGAAAGTTTTCCAAATATGTGGTATATCTGTCTTCTTTTCACCTTTTCAAATGAGGCATAGTGGGAAAACATGAGGTAAGAAAGTCATTAAAAATATTTGCAGCTAGCAGATATGAGGTTGACTAGATCTCAGCATTGTGAACCAATATCCAAGTATCGGATATTGCATCAGATACTGCGTCTGAAGTAACCATATATATAGGACTGTTCAAGCTGGTTTTAGAAAAGGCAGAGGAACCAGAGATCAAATTACCAACATCCACTGGATCATCGAAAAAGCAAGAGTTCCAGAAAAACATCTATTTCTGCTTTCTTGACTATGCTAAAGCCTTTGACTGTGTGGATCACAATAAACTGTGGAAAATTCTTCAAGAGATGGGAATACCAGACCACCTCACCTGCCTCTTGAGAAACCTATATGCAGGTCTAGAAGCAACAGTTAGAACTGGACATGGAACAACAGACTGGTTCCAAATAGGAAAAGGACTAAGTCAAGGCTGTATATTGTCACCCTGCTTATTTAACTTATATGCAGAGTACATCATGAGAAACGCTGGACTGGAAGAAACGCAAGCTGGAATCAAGATTGCCAGGAGAAATATCAATAACCTCAGATATGCAGATGACACCACCCTTATGGCAGAAAGTGAAGAGGAACTCAAAAGCCTCTTGATGAAAGTGAAAGTGGAGAGTGAAAAAGTTGGCATAACGCTCAACATTCAGAAAATTAAGATCATGGCATCTGGTCCCATCACTTCATGGGAAATAGATGGGGAAACAGTGGAAGCAGTGTCACCTTATTTTTTGGGACTCCAAAATCTCTGCAGATAGTGACTGCAGCCATGAAATTAAAAGATGCTTACTCCTTAGAAGAAAAGTTATGACCAACCTAGACAGCAACTTTGCCAACAAAGGTCCGTCTAGTCAAGGCTATGGTTTTTCCAGTGGTCATGTATGGATGTGAGAGTTGGACTGTGAAGAAAGCCGAGTGCCAAAGAATTGATGCTTTTGAACTGTGGTGGTGGAGAAGACACTTGAGAATCCCTTGGACTGCAAGGAGATCCAACCAGTTCATTCTAAAGATCAGTCCTGGGTGTTCCCTGGAAGGACTGATGTTGAAGCTGAAACTCCAATACTTTGGCCACCTCATGCAAAGAGTTGACTCATTGGAAAAGACTCTGATGCTGGGAGGGATTGGGGGCAGGAGGAGAAGGGCACAACAGAGGATGAGATGGCTGGATGGCATCACTGACTCAATGGACATGAGTTTGAGTGAACTCCAGGAGTTGGTGACGGACAGGAAGGCCTGGTGCGCTACAATTCATGGGGTTGCAAAGGGTTGGACATGACTGAGTGACTAAACTGAACACATTCATTGTATAAAGATTTAATGAGAGTCTACTATATGCCAATCACCTGGATTTGTGAGTATACTGTATGCCAAAGACCTGGCACTCACAGAACTTGTACTTAGTAAGAAAAAGAGATAATTTTTTTAAAACATAATAAATTAGTTAGTGAACTATTATGTAACAAGGTAGGAAGCGCTATGGACAGATGCAAAAGAGAGTAGGGCAAGGAATTTTTGCATTATGGCAGGTGGGAGGCAGGCTACAGTATTAAACAGAGTGATCTAGGTTAATGTCACTATTTAAATAAATAATTTTAAGATAGAAATTTCTTATTTTTCATGCAGAAAAAGTTCATCTTTCTAATATTTCTGTACTTTAAGAACATATGCAAAGATATATATATATATATTAGTATGTAAGATTTTTAAAGAGCTTGAAAAATACTTGCAGCCAATATAGAACTAAATAACAAAGTTTCACACTAATTTTAACTATAATTATGATGCTATTAACACAAAGCATGCCGTTTACTCTGTGTGTCCTTTCCCTAAATTCTGTGTTTCCTTCACTGAACAAATATGTATTATCTACCACCTCATGGTTATTATGATAGCACTGATGGTGCTCCAGGGGTCACAATCCTATGGGATGACAGGAACAGACAACTGCAAAATATTTAAGAGGGCTGATTGGAGTATTATAACAGGAAGCAAGAATCAAGAGGAAAAGGTTTCTGAGATGAATCTCAAAGAACAGATAGGTGATAAAGATGCAGGAAAGCGGAGAATACTGGGGCCCATGTGAAGGGCATATGCATAGTACTGAGGCACAAAGAGGATTCCAAAGTATACACTTGTATATACAGTTTGTGGCATTTAGTCTTACATGAGAGAAGTCTAAGGGATTCAGCAGAACATGGTAAAAAAGGAAACTGCACAAACACAGAAAATTGTAGGAGAATGAAATTCAAAAAAACTGAGTTTCCCCAAATAAAATATTTAGGGCCTATTGCATTTAGCAGAGATGACAAACAAGAGCTCAAACAAACCTCTCATGGTGAGGCTAAGAAGAAGATAAGAGAACAGTGATCCTTTCAGCAAGTATTAGTAAAACTGACAATAGGTGAAAGCTACCATTCTGGGGGAGTGATAGACAAGGAAAAGTCTGAAATGACTCTCTGGGTTTGTGATGCCTTTCAGCCTGACAGGGAACACATGAAGAAGAACACGAGGTAAAAACTGATGACTCCAACATGGGGCATGTTGAATGTGAAGGGAGGGTCACACACCTTGTTGGAAAATTTCCTACACAGTGTCATTTATGAAGCAAAATAAAGAATTCTAGGAATATGAAAATGAAGGTATTAATTTAAAATCTATTTAAAATACTATTTCTTGAGCAGTATGTCATTCAGAATACTAATTCTGCCCAATAAGTAAAAAGACTATGTGGTAATTTTTTTTAATACTTGGATTAACAAGGTTCTTTATTAAAAAAGGCTTGTCATAGAAGGAATATATGAAATTCATATCTTTAAAAGGGACTAAATAGGAAGTATTTACAAATTTTCTTGAGGGATATATTTTTAGTGTAGCATCTTATGGGACTCACATAAAATGCATTTTTGAAAAAGAATAAAAACTCATCAAAGATTATTCAAACAGGTGTATTATTGGAATGTGTCAGGTGTGACATTTAGTTTACATCTTTACATTACAGTGTCCTGAGAACACTGACACTAGGTCATCTAGAACATCATAAATGAGCGAGGCTTTTAAATAGAGGATGATTCTTTTTAAGAAAGTCACAAAACATTCGATCTTAAGGCTCAGCTGACACTTCACTTAAAATTTAAGACTTTAAGTCTATTATTAAGAGAAGGCAATGGCACCCCACTCCAGTACTCTTGCCTGGAAAATCCCATGGACGGGGGAGCCTGGTAGGCTGCAGTCCATGGGGTCGCAAACAGTTGGACATGACTGAGCGACTTCACTTTCACTTTTCACGTTCATGCATTGGAGAAGGAAATGGCAACCCACTCCAGTGTTCTTGCCTGGAGCATCCCCGGGATGGGGGAGCCTGGTGGGCTGCCGTCTATGGGGTCACACAGAGTCGGACACGACTGAAGTGACTTAGCAGCAGCATATATTTAGATAACACTTACATAATACTTCCGTATGAATATGAGTTTTTCTTTTTAAAGTGGAGAGTAGTTACTTTTCCACTGGTTACTCATGTATTGCAGTATGTCGATGAACTAAGCAAGAATGTAAGAATAAATACGTGACATTTACTAGATGCCAGAAGTCCACAGTTTCAAGGAAGCTGAGTAAATAGCAGAAGAAATTGACAGACATTCCTGCATACCATTTATTCAATGAAAAGGTATATTGTTTACTGAGTGCTTTAATTAGCTTTGCTTCAGAACTGTGGCTCAGGTAGAAAGGTTCTATTTTGAGCAGATGCAGAATAAAACTGCCTGTGATGGTATTCTGAGCTGATGAAAGCAGTGACAATGTGTGGTATGTTGAAAAAAATAATTCTATTTAATAAGTTATGGAATAGTGAGATAAACTGGGTGAAATGCATTAACTTAATTATTGTGACGTGCTTAAATGGTAATCTCAGTTCAGTTCAGTTCAGTCGCTCAGTCGCATCCGACTCTTTACGACCCCATGAATCGCAGCACGCCAGGCCTCCCTGTCCATCACCAGCTCCCGGAGTTCACTCAGACTCACGTCCATCGAGTCAGTGATGCCATCCAGCCATCTCATCCTCTGTCGTGCCCTTCTCCTCCTGCCCCCAATCCCTCCCAGCATCAGAGTCTTTTCCAATGAGTCAACTTTTCGCATGAGTTTGGAGTTTCAACTCTTCGCAAAGTACTGGAGTTTCAGCTTTAGCATCATTCCCTCCAAAGAAATCCCAGGGCTGATCTCCTTCAGGATGGACTGGCTGAATCTCCTTGCAGTCCAAGGGACTCTCAAGAGTCTTCTCCAACATCACAGTTCAAAAGCATCAATTCTTCGGCGCTCAGCCTTCTTCACAGTCCAACTCTCATATCCATACATGACCACAGGAAAACCATAGCCTTGACTAGACGGACCTTAGTCGGCAAAGTAATGTCCCTGCTTTTGAATATGCTATCTAGTTTGGTCATAACTTTCCTTCCAAGGCTTGATGTTATCTGAAGGAGGAATTCACAATATTTTAAGCTTTAAAACCACTGGTTTATTAATCCCTTTGGGAAAGACAGTCCTCAATGGGACTCTCTTGCAACTTCATCTGTTAAAGGCTTTGGCAACAATACAAGACCCTGGCTGCTCTTCACCCTGGCCATTCTCCAACTTCTGTGTGCAACAGGCAACCTTAGGGATGAGGTAATAACTCCACAGGACAAACAGCAAACTGGCCTACTGCTTGTAATAAAAGAGGTGGGTTCCACAAGCTCAGTGCTCCTCACCTGTGATTAACACCTGCCTGTGTAACGTCAATCTAGGACCATATCTCATGTGATCCCCCAAGAGTGGGGCACAAGCAGAATTGATGCAAATATGCTGACATTCATGCTGCCTCCTGTGGTATGAGTATTAACGTTCTTTGTCTCTGACCTAGGAGTGTCATGTCTACTACTGGCACCTATGAAACTGTAACAAGTTAGTTTATTAGCTTATAAGTAGAATAGTAGTAGTTTGTAAGTAGTAAAGTCAAATCCTGGCCAGGACAATGCCATATTACTAGACTCTTGCTAAGGTTTTTGTGCATATTTAATATTTTTAAATATTAAAACTATACTAATAAAAATAATAAAGCACTAATATTCTAAATTAGATATATAATTAACAGTACAAATAAAAGAATCTAGAAAAGCAAACTGTGTCTTAATGGAAATTTATTATGTGAAACATGACACTAAAAACCAGAGTGAAAATGATGAATTGCTGCTTAACAAATAACACAGAGGCAAGTGGCTATACATTTTGAACATATAAAGTTAGGCACTTCATCTCATACGGTACCAAAAAATATGAATTACAGATAAATATGTGATTAGAAGTAAAAAATAAAACTACAGATGTTTAGGAATAAATGTAGAAGGCTATTTTTATAATAAAAATGTAAAAAGGCCTTCTTTAGCAAAATAAGCAATCAAGGGAAAATTAAAAGATTTGATTGCATAAAAGTTTTTTTTTTAATTTCATGTACAGAAGAAAATTTCATAAAGTCTTTTTTGCATAAAAAACAAGTGATCAACATGGAAAATCATTTCAAGATAAGATGACAAAGAATTCAATAATTTAAAATATTTTAAGAAATACACAGACATAGACACATGAAAATATGACCAATGGGTATAAATGGGCAACTTCAAAAAGGAAAAATACAAGTAGTTGATAAGCTCATGATGTTCACATATATAATGTTTACTCTCAAAATTTAATATTATACAACAATACTGCTTAGTTTCTGACTCTTGAAACCAATAATTATGGACTACTAATCAGTGTGGAAAC
The DNA here is from genome assembly GCF_016772045.2 of Ovis aries. NCBI lineage: Eukaryota > Metazoa > Chordata > Mammalia > Artiodactyla > Bovidae > Ovis > Ovis aries. The sequence continues at coordinate 38,906,312 of NC_056057.1, read as the reverse complement.
TAGAGACACTAATAGTTTGCTGGCAGGACTATGATTACTCTTTTAAACAAGGTAATATGGAAACTCTGTTAAACATCTCTTGTCTTTGCCCACCTGTTTCAAGGAATCTATCTAATATATCAAGACATAACAGGAAAATGTTATGTGTAGATGTTTTACTGTAGCCTTGTTTGCACATTAACGGAAACTCAAAACATCTTCAATTTCTCAGTTTTCATGAGGAGAATGTGCATCTATATTGAGATTCTGCAGAGTTATTTCCCTCATAAGTAGAATTAGGCAAGTCAATGAGAGTTCACTTGAAAGAACATCAAATGTACAAAATTTTGTGAAAAAGAAACTCAATGAAAATAAGAATAGTAAGAACACATGTTTATTTCAAAATAAATACATTATTTCTGAAAACACAAGCTCATAAAACTTTTTTCAAAGATCTGAAATCTGTCTTCATTTCACTGTTTGTATAACCATTATACAAATAAACAAAAAGCAAAAAAAAAAATAAATAAAGGCTAAAGAGATACTAAAGCATTAACATGATGTACAAGGGGAAGAGGAAGCCTTTTGCTTCTTCAGATACTTTAGTACTCTGTGGATTGTTATAAGGAATAATGCTTTTATAATACAAATTATTGGAATAGAGTTTTAAAAGAAAATGAATGGCCATGAAGAAATGGAAGGAAGAAAAAGCAGACAACACATTCAAATTCTAACATAATGTATTGCTGAGACTTCTAGAAGCAACTGACCTCAAAATGTATGATTTTTCACCCAAAGCTACAGGAAGAATATAAACAGGTCGAAGGGTTCTGGGGAAAAAAAAAAAAAGAATAGAGGAAATATTTGGAAAAATAGAATAGAGGAAACCAGAAGAGTCAGTAGAAAAGATATTTTGACCTAAAGGTTGGTAGGACCACGGTACACTTATCAATAGTACCGATATCTCATATTGATGATTAGCAGTGATCATCAGGCTGGACTGGGCCAGGCTAGATATCAGTAGTTTATCTCCTGATAATGAGAGCTCCAAGAACTATTTGCTTAGTAGAGCACAGAAAGAGAACCAGATATGTTGTATAATATGAGGAAATTAAGCTCTGGAAGAGAAAATAAGCTCTGGAAGCAAGAAATATAGTAATAGTGTTTTTCTTGTATAAAGAGAAAAACATATATCCTACACAGAGGTATACTGTAGTGCATGCATACGCAACTACAAAGTGACAGGTGAAAAGGCAGTCATAACAGCAATATTTAAGGGTAAGTCTTACACAATAGTAACCAAATTAAAATTATCAGTGAGATATACAGTTTCCATACCGAAGTTGTAAAATCTAATGTGGTCTTTGCACTTTCATTAATCTTAAATTGACCCATGGTGCTCAATAGCCATGTTTGTCCAGTGACTATCTTATCAGGCAATGGATCTTTAGAACAACAATAGCACATATGCAAAGTTAATCAAACTAAAAATGGATGAAACTATGGTGGAGAACCAGTTTAAGATATACATACATGGCAATGGCAATCCACTCCAGTAGTCTTGCCTGGAGAATTCCATGGACAGAGGAGCCTGGAGGGTTATAGTCCATGGGGTTGCAAAGAGTCGGACACAATTAACTGACTAACACATGCATATATATATATAAAACCCATGCTCCAGCAATCCCACTCCTGGGAATGCAACAAAGGAGGCTATACAAAAATGTTGGTAGAAGCAAAGATTAACCACCACCACTATCACCAATGGAACACTTACATTATTTTCATGGAGTAAAGTCTTTGCATGCATTGACACGAATATAATATTGACTGTATTTCTTACAGTTGGAGCAACTATGTTTTCTGACCTTACGTGCGCTATACATGAAAGCAGGCTTCTGAAGTTCTCAATCTGCATATGCTTCTAAATTCAGCCACATAACACAACTACCACTATTCTGTGGGCCCCAAATGTTACCTGATTTGATGCACATTTTAGTAAATTTGTTGATATCAAAGTCTTAGTAATTACCAACTGACACAAGCACAGAAGAAATGACTTTTGTTATCCAGTTCTCCAGGGACAGAAGAGCCTGGCAGGCTGCTCCATGAGGTTGTAAGAGTCGGACATGACTTAGCAACTAAAGAACCACCATCTCCCTCTCCATGTTACTTAAACATGGTCTAGGGGATCAAGCATTGTTTCAGCCTCTGAATGATACCTCTGTGGCTTGGTAACTACCTCTCTGATCCTCATTCTCCTGATCTCTAAAGCAGCTCTAAAATCTACTCTACAGGGTTGTTGTGAAAAAATGCCTATGTGTTTCACATATTGTTGTTGTTTAGTCACTAAGTTATATCTGACTCTTTGTGATCCATGGACTGTAGCCTGCCAGGCTCCTGTGTCCATGAAAATCCTTATAGGCAAGAATACTAGAGTGGCTTGCCATTTCCTTCTCCAGGGGATCTTCCCAACCAAGGGATCACACTGCATTGGCAGGAGGATTCTTTACCACTGTGCCACCTGGGAAGGGCGTCACATAGACTTAGTCAAATACCAGTTTACTTTTTCCTACAATGTCTGAACAATGTTATGTCTGAATTGTAATTAGAACCGTCTATATACATTTAATATCTAAATAAAAGTTCTGGTAGTCCAAGAGATACAAATCAAAGGAATCATATGATAGCATTTTTAAACTTCCAAATTAACCAATTTTATTATAAATGATAGTATTGAAATTTGGAGAGGCTGCATTAAGAAAGGCATCATAGATGCTAGTGGTAATGTCAACTGCTATCATATCTCCAAAAAAAGTTTGATAACTTCAGGGTTCTTTTATTCTTTGATTTAGTAACCTCAGTACCACTAAGCTGTCTCTGAAAAACAGTTAAAATGCAAATATTTATACACCAAAACATTCACTTTATAATAAAAAATGAAAACAACCTAAAATAAGTAATTGTTTATTATTTTTCATAATAAAAAATGAAAAACCTAAGGTATTAAGTCCTTAATACCAGGACAATGTGTATGAAAAAAACATACAACCAAAGAATCATAGAACTGAATAATATGTAATCATTTTATGTAATATTTAAGAAGTGTTTAATCACATTAAAAATGGAATATCTTAATAGAACTACCACAAAGAGCAGAATGCTAAATACTTAAAAATGCATAGATAAAAAGACTAATGAAGAATCTACTTTTTTGTTTCAATTTCTTTAAACAAAATATCTCTATTTTAAACCCATTTTTGGATTTTTCTTCAACTAGATATCACTTAATAAAAAGGTAACATCAAATTTCTTATAAAGATTATTAAGCAAAAATTTTATTTCTACAAACTTATCAGTTCTCTTATGTCAGTCAGAAAGTACAAACAGATGTCCCTCTTTTCTTGGAATGCCAGAAATTTTTACACAGAATGTGTATTTATCTCTGTCATGGAGTTCTTTAAAAACTGATTATTGGTAGAGTTATTTTCTCCTTATTGAGTTCTGATCACTCCTTTAGTTTTTTTGCTTATATACATATATATGTGTTTATGTGTATATATTTTAGTAATAGGTATTACTATAAAATCATAATAATTTAGTAATAGATATATTTTTTAAACTTTAAGCAATGGTGTTTAAAGTTAAACCAAGATATTACCTGTTTACTAAACTAAGAAGTAAAGCACACCCCCACCAGACCCTCTGAGAGAGAAGGGTCCAAGAGAGGGTCTGAGAGAGAACGCAGGCGTCACCTTGGCTACAGAGTAAAGATCTGAAGGGAACTCAGGTACACTACTGGATCTTAATCAGCTCAAAAGGCCCATTTGTTGCCTGGTGACAAATATATGCTGGCTATTTCAACATCATTCAAGCCACGCATAATTATCTTACTAAGGAAGCAGAAATATGACTCTAGGACACCTTGAAGCATGTGGAAACAAATTTAAGTTGTATTTTCATAGTAAGAATTTCCTTTACAAAAGAGCAACACAAACAATAAAATTCCCACTATGAGTAGACTTCTTTCTGCACTTAAACTGACCCAGAATAATTAAAATTCACTAGGTAAATGTATTGCCAATTTACACTGTTTTTCTCAACATGCTTCCAAATTCTATAAGACTAGCTCTTTCAGAAAGCCTTGCTGCCTCATAAAACTCCTTCAAAGACAAACTATTTCTTGATTCGGCAGAAATTAAAGCCTAAAAACCATTCCTTACTATCAGAGGTTAATGGATGATAGTATTATGTGTACACACTGGGCACAAAACAGTTAAGCCATAAGGCTTAGGCTGAAGCCTGGCAACACCCCAGAGCCCTGAAGGCAGCCTTGGCACTCTTCGGGTGCTGTGGGAGATACTGAGTAGGACACACAGGAAACAACCTTAGAGACAGGTGTGTTTGATGAATGGATGGGGGAGGGGACAGATACTGTTTATAGTTCCCAACCCATGGAAAACCAGGACCAGCTCTTCTCACCACCAGAACAGACCAGAAGAAGGGGAGGGCAGAGAGGCATCAGGAGGACAAGACATCCTGTCTCATAGAGAAGGGAGGGGGAGAAGCAGAGGCTTCATACAGTGTTATATGTGCTTTACTAGAAAAATAAATGGAAATATGTAGTTGAATTCTTTCTTGAGGAAAACCATTTCTCTGCTTAAAGTCTGAGTATTTTCAGTATATGCTCTCTCAAACTAGAAACCAAGTACGGTGCCAGCCCAGCAGAAAATACTGGATCACAAGAAAATTATCACAAGCAGAACAAAGAAATCATAGGAACCAAGCAAGGAAACAAGGATCAAGGATGAGATATTTTCTAACCACTCAAAATGAGGAGAGATTAGTAAGTAACATAAACACTGGGACAGCCCAACAAATAAAGCGTATACATCGAATTTATAATTTCCTGAATACACAAGTACGTGTACACATACACACATACACTGCAAACACAGGGTGTCTTTTTCAGCCAGCCTCTTCTGCCAGCCCTCTAAAGTCTTCTAGGCAAAAGAGCAGGAGCTACAGCCACACAGATTAAATCCAGTAACCTTCATTCACTCCCTTGATCTCAGGGTAGCTAATGGACTTTACCTAAAGATCAGACGGCATTAAGGTCTTAGACCAGCTAAAAACTTCCCTCAGATTAACACAGCCAAGTGGAGACAAGAACATGAGTCAAATGCTTTTGTTACATCATATTTTTCTCTCCGCTGAAATATGATCCTCCACATTCAAAGAAATGGCCAAAGACAAAAACAATCTGAACAATGACAGATTTTCTAAATTCCATTGATGTATTTAAAATAGGAGTTCTCATGCACCATTTGAAAACTTAAAACCACTTGTATTTTCAAACTATTGAAATTCTACACACATCCTAGATAATAATTCTCTGCTTGATTCAAGAAAACTTTCAAAATTACCACTTCTGAAATATAATTTGCCAACACAGAAAATCAAAGATTTTCCAGAGAGATTTATTGTCCATCTTCTCAAGAACTCTCACTTCACACTTCCAAACACTTACGGAATTCTAATAATCACTATGACCCAAATGCATACATACATATAGGTGTTTACACATATACACAAGTTATAGCCCTTTCTGCAGTGTGTACAAAATACACTTCTTCAGGGTATTTTAGTTTTTAGTGTTGCAGTTTGTTTTATACCCATTTAAATACTGATATCATAAAGCTCTTCATTAAAAGGTACAACTTCTCAAATGTATGAAATTAATACAATTGTCCTGGAAAAACTGAAATTCCCCTCTTTATAAATACACAATGAAAAAAAATTCTTCTAAAAATATGGAAGAAATTTAAAGTTGTTTTGCTCTTGCACTGAATTCCAAATACTATAAGTAATAATTACACTTGTAAGCACTCAAGAGGTGCTGAGAAACCATATTTTTTTTTAACCTTTAAAACAGATCCTGGTTAACATTATTCATCACAGTTAAAGAAGATAAAAATCAGCTTAAGTCTATAGGGACACTACTTTCATATGGTGTTAAACATGTCAAAGCAATCAAATACTTTCAAAAGTAAAAAAAAAGTTTTATAACTTATTCTTTTAAAAAGTTTAACTCAAAAACAAGAATCTGTAAAGCTTCTTTTGTATAGTTGTTAAATCCAACTATATAATTTTTTTTTGCATTTCAATGAATTACAAAATCAAGGAGGGGGAGTAAAATAATCCTTAAGTATTACTGATTTGCATAAAAATAATGAACAATGATTTAAATTCAATCCCAAAATGTTTACTAAAATATCACTGTTACTTACCTAAGCAGCAATCATTCAACCCCTCAATCACCTAAGAGTCAAATACTCTAACATCCTTAACACAGTCTTAATGCTTATTGATTCATTCTTCTATGTTAGGTAGAAAATTGTTACCTGCTTTTTACACTATGGAAGAAGTGTTTTGGTCTTCCCATTAAAAGAAAAAAAATCTTTGACATTGGTCACTGAAATCCATATAACTCCTTTTTCTTTCCACAGTTCCTAATGAAGTACTCTAATATATTTATGCCAGATAACAGCTTAAACAGGATTATAAAAAGTCTAAGTATTATATACTTGAACCAATATTTTCTAGCAGACAATATTAACTTACACTAAGCTCTTAACTTTTGTAAATAACAGATCTCATGTAGTTTATGGATTTGCAATCAATCAAGCTTCTCTTTTTAATGTATGAAAGAGACTGGAAGGATGAGAGACAGTTGGAACAGTAAATTACAATACTTATTTTGTGTTTTCATGTGAAAACCATAGGATGTTAATTAATAAAAGAATGGGATAATCATTATTTTAAGTTATCAGCTCATTTCATCTTCTTACTTTTTGGTACATTAAGCCAGAAAAGTATAAATTACATGAATGTTTAATAAGAAAGCATTAAGCCTAATAAATAATTAAAGTTCCTTCAAAGATAACAATATCAGTTTTTATTTACTCAGAAATGTATTTTTTGCTAGGAAAACTGACTACCAAAACATTTCTGAATTAACGCCATATACTCACATTCATATGTGAGACCACTATTGCTTACCTCAGTCAAGTGCGGTGTAGGGTTAAATCCACAGAGATTACACACTTGTTTCTTACATTCAGTGCAAGTGTTGAAGTTAGCAGGATCCTTAGAACCTATGTTGAGTTCAGTTTTGCAGAGAGGACAGGCTGATTCTGGTTTGGGGGTTTCTTCCAGCTTGGGGGGAAGAACAACCTTTTGAGGTTCAGCTGTGGACGGTTTGCTGTCCTTAGTAGGCAGAGGCTTCTTTTCTGTTTCTGTTCTTTTTACTGTTGAAATTTGTTCAGCTTTGGGCTCTAGTTTTTCAATTACTGGAGCTTTGGTTTCCTTTTTCACAGGTAGAACCTTTGCAGGTACTGGCGGTGCTGTGGATTTGGGTGGCCCTTGAGAAGTAGGTGGTTGGGAAGGAGGAGGGACTTGTTTTATTGGGGCCGCTGGCCCACCCTGTGAATGAGACCCAGGCTGGCCTGCTGTGGAGATCAGATTTGATGCCTGGCTAAAGATGGATGCTCCAAATCCAAAGAGTTTCCCAGTCACTGTTTCTTGAGGAGTTGTGGGCTGTGATTTAGGGGCATCAGTAATACTTCCCAGATTTAGGCTAAAACGTCTCGACTGCTCCTGAGGCTTTGGGGGCTGTGGAGATAGAGGGGCAGTTTGTCCAGTGGGGGGTCGTGGAACCTGGGGTGTGGGTGACCCTTTTGGCATCAGCTTGGTGTCTGGCTTAGGACTCATTTTGGTTTGTGCTTTCTTGGGTTCATCCTTTTTCTGAACTGGATCAACTTGTTTCTGATCTTTGCTCTCTGGAGTAGGTCCAGGATGTGAAATAATTTTTGTATCTGATGCAGGTCGAGGTATGACTTTAGAATCTACCGGGGTAACTTTTTCTCCTGTTGGTGGAAAACTCTGAGAAGGTTTGGCAGAGTCTGGTTTTAGAGGAGGAGTTCCTTTCTCTTGATCCTTTGATGGCATTTTGGAGCCTGGAATATCCGGTCTTGTTGCTGTTGATGATGAAGACACAATGTCTGTGGCTGGCTTTCCTGTCTTGGGCTGCTCTGGTTTATCATCAGCCATGGAGACCTTGGCCGGTTCAGATGAGACAGAAGGCTCTTTGGGAGGGACTGGCTTGGATGAGGACTCTGCCTCAGGAGGCTGCTGGGATGTGACTGGGTGGGGACTGTGAAGGGTTGGTTGTTTCACTAGCGGTGGGGGCTTTTTAGACTCAGCTACCTTTGAGACATCCTGTTTGGGTGTAGCATCTTTCTTTGGAGAAACCTGCTGTGACGGAGTGGGTGGCTTGCTCACTGCTGATGCAGGAACAGGGGTAGTCTTCGGTTTGGGCTGGGGTGATGATGGAATTGGAGCCAGGTTACCTCCTAGAGCTCTCTGCATCTGACAGTTTAAACAGAGCCACTCCTTCATCTAGAAGTAACATAAAATAACAGTCAGTAAGGCAATAACAAGGTAGAAACAAAAGCATTTTTAAAACTGCATTGGTAGCTTTTGAAATTATGTCTCTCATCATGTAAAACATAAAATCTAGATCAAATAATTTTAGTTAATTTATATATTTATATATTATTTATATATAGATAAGTATACTAAAACATAACTAATGAAACTCAGAGATGTAAGCACTCTATTTTAAGCAATATAAAATTATAAATCAACACAGAAAATTTTCTTGTAACATTAGCTATATCCCTTGCCTTTGATTTACTCAAAGTTTGATTACTCCCAGAAATAGAAAACCATGTATGATAAAAGAAAATGATTATTAATATAACATATTAGATTCCAAAATCAGTTATGTTGGATATTTTCTCTGTTGATGGCTCATAAACAGGTTTCAGTTATATAACCCAGAGTATGCTTGTCAAAATTATTAACTCATTGATAATTTCTTAAATTAGCAAGAGAATCACTTCTCCCCTCCAAGGCAACACAATCAAATGTGAGAAAATCATAACTATTAATCACTGTGGGTTAGAAAGAAAACATTCTCGCTCAAGAAAGTAAAGAAAAAATAATGGTATCCCCTGAAATTATTATAGATATAGCATGATCAAAAAGAGAAAAGTTACTTCCTTATAATTTTTATAAATGGAAAGAGCAATATATGTATACAATATACTTACCTGATTGGTGAGATATGTATATACGTGAGACACACATTGTGTGTGTATATATATGTATATATTTATATGTGTATATATATATATCATGTATAGGTGTAAATCCATTTCTTCTTTTCCATCACATTTATTGTTAAAAGGAAAAGGTGAAATTGGTACTAATATATTTTAGAAGGTAATCTTAAAAATGTATATTCAACATTTACCTATTTATTCTAAAATAATATACACTCATTATACAAAATTTTAAATATTACCAAAGTAATCTAGAAGGGTAAATTCTATACGACCTAATCTTTAACTCCCAAAGTAACCAATGTTACCAGTTTAGCACTGAAGTTCTTTGTTCAAAATTCTACACTATGGAAAACTAAATATATGGCACATAAGTACCAAAAAAGTTCTCTAGAACACAAAATTGTAAAGTATTAGGTGGGCAAACAACATACTTACTTGAAACAATTCCTTTTTGTAAAAAAAAACTGAACTAAGCATTCCTAATTTTAAAAACTACTTTTCCACTTGACAGTTTACACTGTTAACATTTAAGTAAAAAAAAAAAAAAAAAAACTCCTGTGTCTTTTGCTTAATCATTACAATGAATTTAAAATTTAAAGAAAGGATGTTAAAATTATTTAAACTCAGGTACCAGTATGCATGTGTGCTAAGTTGCTTCAGTTGTATCCGACTCTTTGCGACCCTATGGACCGCAGTCTGCCAGGCTCCTCTGTCCATGGGATTCTCCAGGCAAGAATACTGGAGTGGGTTGCCGTGCCCTCCTCCAGGGGATCTTCCCGACCCAGGGTTTGAACCCACATCTCTTATGTCTCCTGCATTTGCAGGTGAGTTCTTTACCACTAACACCATGTGGGAAGCCTAAAGTACCAGTATAACAGGGCTTATTTTATAATCTCATGGAAAGCAAACTTTTGTTTGGAGAAGGTTGAAGATTTTCAACTCTAACTGATCAGTTATATTTGTTTAAAAATCTGAATCAAAAAGCAAAATTTAAATATTTGTTACCTATAGGTTAAGAGGCACTTGGGTTTTTATTACATTCATTTTCGATGTGAGTATTAAGTACTTATGTTTATCTTTTTCTATATTTGAGGCATTTCACAAAATAAATAACTTTTTAAACATACAGATATTTGAATCCCAAAATATAATCAATCCACTGTTACTAATATAAGTTGTATGACTAAAGGGTTAGCTTGAATGTAAGGAAATCCACTCCATCGTGTCCCCTTCTTGATGGAAGGAAATTTCTCCATAAACATGCATCTATCCACTCAACCATATCTCCTAATGCCAATGTCAATTCTGCTGTTCTACTATTTACTTTTTATCACTTGTTTTCAATCTTAAGTGATACCATGTCACCTTATAATCATGCAGTCAGACAAGATGAAAGAAGAAAATATAATTAAAATGATAATTCTTTACTTATAAAATAAGTATCTGATGATGACACTGTCATAAGTCCTCTCTTCCTTTCCTCTGAGAGTTCTCTTTCAACCCTCATCCTTCCAATTTCTTTGGATGTATTTGGTTTTATCACTAAAATTTTAAGTCTGTTTGCCATGTAAACATTGGAGCTTTATGCATAGCTGGCTGGTAGGCTTTCACTCCATCTCTGAACCACTGCAAAATCAGAACACTACCATGGCATATCTAACATACGATTTATATCAACACTGGGATACATATTCTGTACTGTCCTCATTCCAAAAGCAAATTTTTCCTTGTAGTTTATAAACATATATGACCAAGTCTCTAAATATGTAGACAAGGGGGGACTTAGGAAAAGAGGGGTGGAAAACAAAGGTTATTGCTTTTTCACAGGGACATAATTCTTCTTTTCTCTTAACACCCTGTGTTTCTGAACAGACTCCACTGGCCCTACTTTTGTCCTTTTCATGACCCCATTTTCTTCACTTTGATAAACAACACATAAAAGACATCTGATCCCTCAATGTTCCTCCTCACTGTGAAAATACAGGTTAAAATCATTGTCTATAGCTTTCACAATGTGAAAAGCTTTTTATCCTCTTAGGGTTTTTCAGAAAGAGCCTCTTTTTAATTCTACTGGCCAAATCTGTTGAAAACAGAAATGAGTTTTAGCTCAGAACCTAATCTACTACTGAACACAGCAGTGTTTCCAATTGCCTGATTCCACTGAAAACAACAAAAAATCTTTCTTATTACACTGATAAAATGACAAAGTCCACAATACACCCCAACACTAACATCACGAATCATCATCTAATATTCCACAGTGCACTGAGAGTTACAAGCAGTAATAGCACCTCTGCCTTCTCAGTCATCTGAGTTAAAAATCCTATAATATCTTTATTGCATATTCAGTTACTCTTCAAGAAGGTCTGTGTTGCTTGTGAAAGTTAATCTCTCACTTATTCATATTTCCAAAGCCATTGTCCCTGATTTGGCCCTTGTCATTTCCAAAATATTGTGTACCTCCACCAAATTTAACCTGTTTAAAACAAACCACCACAGAAAAGGTTGACTCTAGCTCCTATCAAAACTCAATACTCTCCAATAGCTGTGAATAGTTAATTCTTTGTAAGAAATTAAAATCTATAGTTTTGTTACTGTCCTTATGTTAGCACTTACCTAATTCTGATACCTCCAGCTCTACATCTCCCCAAAGACGTTCAGCAACAATAATAAACACTACATGTATGGTCTGACCTTTTAATCATCATAAGTGAGTAAAGTCGCTCAGTCGTGTCCAACTCTTTGTGACCCTGTGGACTGTAGACTGCCAGGCTCCTCTGTCCATGGGATTCTGCAGGCAAGAACACTGGAGTGGGTTGCATTTCCTTCTCCAGGGGATCTTCCCAACCCAGGGATCGAACCCGGGCCTCCTGCATTGCAGGCAGACGCTTTATCCTCTGAGCAACCAGAGAATCCCCTTTACTCATCATAGATGTTCACAAATATTTTTTGAGGTTGTCGGAATTAAATAAATTAAGATGTTCATGCTCTCCAAGCTACAATATTTCTATTTACTCTGTTAATACCCACTGTTAATCTAGCCTGAATGACAAGCTTCTGCCTTCATTTTCTGGTGGCATGCCATTCTCCCTATGCTATACCTTTGACATGGACCATATATTCCCACTTTGATTCAAACTGAAGGAACCCCCCATAACTAACTTGCCTGCTAACCATACATATTTTCAGGGCTTGGAGATAATTACTGTCTTGTTTAACTTTTAAAATTACATTTTTATCTGTAACTATGAGGAGAGACGAACCTGGATTTACTACCATCATGGCCTCAAACCTCTGATGCCCATTCCACTTGGTAGCCATACTTATAATGCAGCTAGTTCCCCTAGTTCTGCATCACTGGGTCTTCATTCCACTGCAGCCATGAATGTGGGTCTTACAAGACTTTAGTCCTTAACCCTCCTTCCCTGTGCTAAAGAAGTCAGACAATATCCATGGACAAACCTAACTGAGAAGAAGCCTTTCACCAACATTGCATAAATGACTTCCCAGTTCCCTGACACGCATAGTACTTACTTTCTCTAATCACCCACATCCATTCAACAAATAGGAGAAAGGCAATAAATAATACCAGGGGAGCCTTCTACTGTATCAGTATTTCCAAAGCCACTGTCTCTGATCTGGCCTTTCATGAATCCTTTTTTTTTTTTTTTTCCTTTTCTTCCTGCAAGTTCCCCCTCAACCTGCCCTCAACCAATTTCTTTGGATGCATTGGTTTTATCAGTAAATTTTTTTTATTGTTTTATCAGTAAATTTTTAAGTCTCTTTGCAATGTGAACTTTAGAGCTTACCTTCAATATACAGGCACTAAAATGAAAGTATTTGTGTTAGATAAGTATGCCATGCTTTAACTATTTCTAAATTCTAGATTTTATATGACAAATGATTAAAAAAAAAAAAAAGTCATTTCTTCCTTTCCCCACATTGCTTACAGCAAGCGAATAAATGGCATTCAAGAACTGGAGACACAACTGTTTAATGAACTACTCTAATTCAATTAGCTCTATGGAAAGGAACAAAAAAGGCATAAAATTGTTCATTCAGTCTTCTGACTTAATATGCTACACAAATAGGGGTAAGAAAGGACTCAACCAGAATTTCTGCTGAGGTCACAGTGTATTCTAAGGTGAATGCTGATAATTATTAACACACCTCCCTATTAAATCCAGTCTCCCAGGGTTCCCTTTTTCTGAGCCTTTTTTGTGAGTTATATATCAGAGCTGAGTCATGTGAAATATAGTAATACAACTTCACTGACTAAGGCTTTTGCTGGATAATCATAAAAATATTATTAAATGTTTCAAGAGGTACCACTTGAAAGCTTAATTGTGAATTTCACATAAACCTTCAATTATTGGTGCCACTATCAAAAAAGTACCGAAAAATAGATTCTGATTTTTAAGGTTATGTCTTTAATAATAATTCAAGATAGTTAACACAATACATCTAACAAATAAGGTGAGTTGACAAATGTTGGGGTTCCAGAATTAAAGCATATTCCTACTTGGAACTATTATTAACCTATTTAGCTTCAAAAGAGAATGCAAGTTTCTCGAAAGAAAAAAAAAAAGAAGTATCCAGAAGGCATAGTGACTAACATCTACCCTTCAATGTGCCCCAAACTGAAAATTTTAAACACAGAATCTGCATTAAGTTTATAATGAAATCCCTGCTCAGTAACATAGCATGTAGAATCTGAAAATTGTGGTATAGATGATCTTATTTACAAAGCAGAAATAGACACAGATGTAGAAAACAAGAGTATGGATACCAAGGGGGAAAGGGGAGGTGGCATGAATTGGGAGATTAGGATATATACACTATCATTTTTATATACACTATTGATAGTATGTATAAAATAAATAACTAATGAGAATCTGCTGTATAGCACAGCAAACTTTACTCAGTGTTCTGTGGTGACCTAAGTGGGAAGGAGATCCAAAAAAGAGGGAATATATGTATATGTACAGCTGATTCACTTTGATGCACAGCAGAAACTAACACAACATTGTAAAGCAACTATAATCCAAGAAATACTTTTTAAAAATAAGTAAAACTTTAGTTTTTCTGAAGTCAGCTAAAAAACAAAAAGATGAATGCAATATTGGGAATTTATATTTGCTAGTGTTCGCACAGAGTCGGACACGACTGATGCGACTTAGCAGCAGCAGCAGCAGCAGCAGCGTTCGCATACTGTTCATATTATGAATATATTTTCTTCCATCATACATTCACCCTGCCCTTCTGCTAAAATCTGTTAGGTCTTTCTTGATGCATCACAACTAAACTTGTCTGCAAACCATAAGATCTAAATGTATCATTTACTCCATCAAGGCAGGGTTCTCATTCTCTCTTACCTGAGTTCTGATTCAAAATTTGTACTCCTCCTCCATCCACCGAAATGCTTCCTAACCTTTATGGTCCACGATGACTTCTCTGCCTTATAACTTAGTATTCCATTCTCCTTTATAAGGTCTGCCCCTTCTCAACTGTCCCAACTATAGTTTGAACCACAGCATTTAGACTCACATATTGCTTTTCTTTTCCAATTAATTCTTCTTTTCTCCTATCCTCATGTACTCTTAAAAAAAATAACCACTTCTTATGATGACTCTTACCTCTGTATTAGATAGCAAGTAAAGTTTAGATATTATGTAATAATGAATTATTATAAATGCCTCCTACCTCTGAAATTCTTTAAAATATCTGTTATTCATATTACTTTGAATGTCATAGAATATATAATTAAACAATATAATTATTAAATAATGTATAATATTATAAAGAGAAACCCAAGCTGAAGTTTGATAACAGATGATGTTTCTGCTATTCAAGCAATGCCCAACCCACATGATCTCCTCCATGGAGGCAGCTACCTACTGACAGCAGTTTGACTATAGATGGCTCACTGAATAGCTGTGCATATTCATGAACAACATACTTTGGTTAAAACTAGATACCTACATTCCTTGATAACACACTCAGCAAATTGGAGAAACAGTTTTATTTAAGACAATCCATCCAGAATTTGAATGGCTACCTTCTGAAACTGTGTAGATAATTTCTGCAGTACAATGCAGAAACCATTATCACACCTTGTGAAATATGACCTAACATGCTCTGTTTTCTTCATAAAGGCTAATAATGTTCACCAAAAGCTAGCAATGACATTGCAAATCTTCACAAAACAGGATAAAATGATAAAAGTATATTTGAATATATATGTCAGTGCACTCCAAAACAAACAAAAATAATTGTCACTTTAACCAAAGTACAATTTACAAAATAATTACAGAGCACAGACATGAAAATACATTTGTACTATACTCAGTGACACAAAGAGAAGGGGATCCTAAAAAAAAAAAAAAAAGAGAGAAGAGGATCCTGAATCAGTAAACTGAACTACATATGTTAGATATTAACACTTCTGACTGCCTCTCACATGGTGATCTCAAACTTTTATATCTCAAATGATTAACATAACTTGAGCTATCACACTGTTTTGTAGCCTGCGATCCAAGAATTCCAAGTAGGCAAAATTTATGCAATTATTTAAATAGCTTACTGACTGCCCCATTATTTCACTTAAAAATGAAAAAAAGTTACTTTAGTGAAAAGAATCAAAGGTCTTGTAAACTTTGTGAACTCATATGAAAGTTACATATCTTTAATTCAAACAGATGGTAATTGGAATTAAGAAAATCACTTATATGTTAACTTGGAAAGAAGAACTTTTAAAAATACATATATGAAATATAAAAAATATATTAAAATATATAAAAATACAAAGTTTCATTAGGGATTTTAGCCTCTTTCAGCTTTCTGTGAATGGGAGTCCCTTTTAATTTATTTAAATTTTATATAATTACATGTATATGTGCATTTTCAAGAATGCATTTAAGGAAAACATGATTATAAAATTACACTTCATCAGCTTTAACTTAATTTCACCTTTTTTTTCATAGATCCTTTATACATTTCTCATTACATTTATTTCTTTCTGACTAATCTCAATCCTTCCCCTTTCAAGTTATATAACACATAAACCTATATATTAAAATTTTTCCCAACAAACACAACTATAGAATGTCTAGCTATACATTCACATGAAGAAGCCTGTCACTGACTTCTTCAAATTGTTTTATGTAAGTAGAAATCTAACCCTAACTTTTATTTTATGAATTCAACTGAAGTCTTACTTCCCTGAACAAATGACAGAAATGTCATATTTGTTCAGCGAACGATTTAAAAATCTTTGATTAGAGAGGAAGAATGAAAAGGTGGTTTTATTGTTTTAAATTCAGATGAGAACAGACCTCATCTATGTGATCTTCATCATATTCTATTTTACGAACAAGATTCAATCTGAATTTTCTGAATTACTGACTCTCCTTATAAACTGAGTTCTATTCTTAAGAGTGAGCAAAGCTACCAACTTTATCTCTATTTTCAAAACCTAACAGAATGGCTGGCTCAGAAGAGCAAAACAAACTCAGCAATATAAAGCTCTGGTTTGAATGAGGCTGAGCAAAAATGTATAAAATAAGGACCTCAATTTTTTTACACTAAATTTCAAAAATAACTGCTGCCAAGATTACGTCTTTTACGTACTGAAGTATAGTTGATTTACCACGTTGAGTTAGTTTCAGATGTAAAGCGATTCATATATACAGATATACACACATATATATTATTTTCAAAGATTCTTTTTCATTATAGATTATTATAATATAGTTGAATATAGTTCCCTGTATACAGCGCTGTAGAGTAGGTCCCTGTTGTTTTATTATTTTATATATAGTAATATATATCTGCTAATCTCAAATCCACAATTTATACCTCTACCCCACTTTCCCCTCTGGTAACCGTAAGTTGGTTCTCCATGTCTGTCAGTCTCAAGAAGGTTGATTTTTTTTTAACTTTAAGAATATGTAAAATTCTCCCTCTCTCTCTCTTTCACGCCCCAACTCCATTCACGTGTATGCGTGCACATACATACACACACACACTTCTTCTGTAACCTAGAATCTATTTAAAAAGAATGTGCTCTCCTATTTAAAAAAAAGACACTAAATTCAGATCTAGCTTCTTGAATGAGATCATTGCCAAGTAACGCTACCTTGCAAGTCACTTAAATTCTTAACCTCAGTTTCTCAGTGAGAAGCAAAGTTAACAATGATGGCACTATCCATACTTATTACAATTTTTATAAATAATAATAGCAATAGTAATGGTAATAAGTACAAATAATTTATTCATTTCAATTTCAAAGCACTTCCACTTGTGGCCATATGTGATTTTTAGTATATGACAAGCCCTATAAATAAGGAAACCAAACACTCAGGAAAATTACAGTGACCTAACTGAATAACAGCAACAGTAAAGTAAGAAAAAGGCTTCTTTATCAAAGGCAACTAGGACTACTTTTAACTCAACTCATAGTAATATCAGCAAGAGTACAGATATGTAAAGGGCAGAGCTAGGACTACAACCAGATCTATTGATGCTTTACTGATGTTTTTGATATTGGCATTACTTCAAGGAAGAAAATTATTCATGACATTGTATAGGAGACAGGGATCAAGACCATCCCCATGGAAAAGAAATGCAAAAAGCAAAATGGCTGTCTGAGGAGGCCTTACAAATAATTGCGAAAAGAAGAGAAGCAAAAAGCAAAGGAGAAAAGGAAATATATTCCCATTTGAATGCAGAGTTTCAAAGAATAGAAGGGAGAGATAAGAAACCTTCCTCAGCGATCAATGCAAAGAAATAGAGGAAAATAGAATGGGAAAGACTAGAGATCTCTTCAAGAAAATGACAGATCCCAAGAGAACATTTCATGCAAAGACAGACTCAATAAAGGAAAGAAATGGTATGGACCTAACAGAAGCAGAAGATATTAAGATGAGGTGGCAAGAATACACAGAAGAACTGTATAAAAAGATCTTCATGACCCAGATAATCACGATGGTGTGATCACTCACCTAGAGCCAGACATACTGGAATGTGAAGTCAAGTGGGCCTTAGGAAGCATCACTACGAACAAAGCTAGTGGAGGTGGTGGAATTCCAGTTGAGCTATTTCAAATCCTGAAAGATGATGCTATGAAAGTGCTGCACTCAATATGCCAGCAAATTTGGAAAACTCAGCAGTGGCCACAGGACTGGAAAAGGTCAGTTTTCATTCCAATCCCAAAGAAAGGCAATGCCAAAGAATGCTCAAACTACCACACAATTGCACTCATTTCACTCCAATACTCTTGCCTGGCAAATCCCATGGATGGAGGAGCCTGATAGGCTGCAGTCCATGGGGTCACTAGGAGTCACTTTCATGCATTGGAGAAGGAAATGGCAACCCACTCCTGTCTTCTTGCCTGGAGAATCCCAGGAATGGGGGAGCATGGTGGGCTGCCATCTATGGGGTCGCACAGAGTCAGACACAACTGGGGTGACTTAGCAGCAGCAGCAGCAGCACATGCTAGTAAAGTAATGCTCAAAATTCTCCAAGTCAGGCTTCAGCAATATGTGAGCCATGAACTTCCAAATGTTCAAGCTGGTTTTAGAAAAGGCAGAGGAACCAGAGATCAAATTGCCAACATCCACTGGATCATGGAAAAAGCAAGAGAGTTCCAGAAAAACATCTATTTCTGCTTTCTTGACTATGCCAAAGCCTTTGACTGTGGATCACAGTAAACTGTGGAAAATTCTGAAAGAGATGGGAATGCCAGACCACCTGACCTGTCTCTTGAGAAATCTGTATGCAGGTCAGGAAGCAACAGTTAGAACTGGACATGGAACAACAGGCTGGTTACAAATAGGTAAAGGAGAACGTCAAGGCTGTATATTGTCACCCTGCTTATTTAACTTCTATGCAGAGTACATCATGAGAAACGCTGGGCTGGAAGAAGCACAAGCTGGCATCAAGATTGCTGGGAGAAATATCAATAACCCCAGATAGGCAGATGACACCACCCTTATGGCAGAAAGTGAAGAGGAACTAAAAGCCTCTTGATGAAAGTGAAAGAGGAGAGTGAAAAAGTTGGCTTAATGCTCAACATTCAGAAAACTAAGTTCATGGCATCTGGTCCCATCACTTCATGGGAAATGGGGAAACAGTAGAAACAGTGTCAGACTTTATTTTGGGGGGCTTTAGAATCACTGCAGACGGTGATTGCAGCCATGAAATTAAAAGATGCTTCCTCCTCGAAAGGAAAGTTATGACCAACCTAGATAGCATATTCAAAAGCAGAGACATTACTTTGCCAACAAAGGTCTGTCTAGTCAAGGCTATGGTTTTTCCAGTGGTCACGTATGGATGTGAGAGTTGGACTGTGAACAAAGCTGAGTGCCGAAGAATTGATGCTTTTGAACTGTGGTGTTGGAGAAGACTCTTGAGAGTCCCTTGGACTGCAAGGAGATCCAATCAGTTCATTCTAAAGGAGATCAGTCCTGTGTGTTCATTTGAAGGACTGATGTTGAAGCTGAAACTCCAATACTTTGGCCACCTCATGCAAAGAGTGACTCATTGGGAAAAGCCCTGATGCTGGGAGGGATTGGGGGCAGGAGGAGAAGGAGACGATAGAGGATGAGATGGCTGGATGGCAACACCGACACGATGGACATGAGTTTGTGTTAACTCCGGGAATTGGTGATAGACAGGGACGTGTGATGTGCTGCAGTTCATGGGGTTGCAAGGAGTCAGACATGACTGAGAGACTGAACTGAAGTGAATACATAACTTACATCTTGCCTTCAATACAGTATTTTTGAAATGTGTGTAAGGGTCTGTTTTTATCTAAGCTAATTAAGATATGGTAACAGGGGAGACAGAGTGTTAGGTATGTGTGATTTCTCAAGGGATATGAACAATGAGCAAGTTATCCCATCACTGTAATAAGTTTACTGATCCAATAAATGATTCTGTTAGTTGTGGCTATCTACTTTCATGGCAGAACATCTGTTCTTAGTAAGCTATACAGAACATCATACTAGTTGTGATATTTAGCAATTGGCTTAGCATATATAAAAGCTGGACATGCAGAAAGACACCTGAAAAATCTTGTAATTTAAAAGCTCCAATTAAAAAAAAGGCTTTGGTGCTACAGATTAAGCTTACAGGTAGAGCATGACGAATACATATTTATTTTACATGAGGAACACCCAAGTCATGAGGAAAATGCTGTACACTGGACCTCATGGAAAATGAGAGCTAAACAAACATGGCATTTGTGAACATATTTAAGTAATATAGATTTTTAAATTATTATTTCTATTCCTCTAAATTCATGAGAAAATTACCTTAGATAGGGAAATTAAGTTTGTCAGAGTCAGAGTATTTTTGTATTAAATACTATGAAAGATACCATAAGCATTATTAGAGAGTAGCAAAAAAAAACACAAAATATTCTTTATCTTCTATTAAATAAAAATTTTATGCTTAGAATCAAGGGACTTGTATTTATTTTTATTGGGTTCATAAAAAATAGTGCCAGTTTTTGCTTGTCATGGCTGTGACAAGCAAAGAACAAATGAAAAAAACTGACCAAATTTGGCATGACAGGCATAAGGCATTTGAAATCACCACTGTTATTTATAACTAAAATTCTTGTCAGTTCACCAAGTAGATGCCAAGGCTAAAGATGTGAAAACTGAGAATCTAATTTACCCTTTCCTTCACCTCATATAAACTGTTTAACCAATCATGTGATAAATGAGAAAATTTTAAATTACTCAAGTATTAATTATAAGATGGATTTATAAGGCTAAAAAATAGCACAAAATATATGACATTAAAAGTAAAAGCCTGTCTCTCAGTCACCAAGTTTTACTCTTCAGAATTGATCAGTGTCAACTTTTGCTTTGACGTTTTCTTGTGGCTGCCATTATAATATCAATTAATTAGCTGTGATTTATAAATTTAAGATGTATATTTTCTCCTTTAAAAGCTACATTTTTTCAAAAAACAATCCTATTTATTACCACCTGTTTTAGGACTGTCTTTAGCAACAACAGGCTTCCCTGATAGCTCAGTTGGTAAGGAATCTGCCTGCAAAGCAGGAGACATGGGTTCGATTCCTGGGTTGGGAAGATCCCCTGGAGAAGGGAAAGGTTACCCACTCCAGTATTCTGGCCTGGAGAATTCCATGGACTGTATAGTCCTTGGGGTTGCAAAGAGTCAGACACAGCTAAGCGACTTTCACTTCACTAAGCAATGTTCAAAAAATATAATTGATATATTAATTAAATATTTTAACACACAGTTAAATAATGCATAACTTTTTACTTTGATTTGAATACCATCTAATATCATCTCACATTCCACTACTATTATACAATTACAGTTTGGAAAAAATGACAATGTCTTTCTAGTTTTCTTCATTTCTGGGGTCAGCTACTCCATCCCACTCTCTTCATTTTCCATTTTAATAGAAGAACTCCCGTGACTGTGATATATACATGTGTGTACCTGTGTACACGTGTGTGGTGGTTTAGTCATTAGGTCGTGTCTGACTCTTGCGATCCCACGGCCTGGAGCCCGCCAGGCTCCTCTGTCTATGGGATTCTCTAGGCAAGAACACTGGAGTGAATGCCATTTCCTTCGCCAGGGGATCTTCCCGACCCAGGAATCAAACCCGGGTCTCCTGTATTGCAGATAGATGATTTACCAACTGAGCTATGAGGGAAGTATATATATATATATATATATATATATATATATATATAGACTGCTAATGATTTTTATGGACTCTTAAATATGAAAAAATTCTTAAGTTGCTCGCACACCCCCTCTCGATTGCTTAAAGAATTCATCATATCACAATCTCTAGAAATGTAAAGAAATTGTTCCCTCTCTGCTGTCTTCTGTGTTGATATGACTATTATACAGATGCCTGATTTTTCATCTTTTTTGTAGATGATACTTTTTTTCTCTGTAGAAGTCTTTCAAATGTTCTCCTTATCCTTGGAAATCACATCATTTCACCAGGATATATTTATCAGGCATTTTGTTAATCATGCTTGACTACTGGGGGATCAAAATCTGAAGACTTCCTTTTCTCTAGAGCTTGCCTCTGTAGCCTTGATTCTTTCTTTCTGAAACTCTTAGATATAATTTCTTAGAAATAATAAGCTGGAACTCTTAGAAATAATAAGCTCTTAGATATAATTTCCATAATTTTTAAATATTTCTCTTAGAGCCCCAGAGCTCTCAGAGTTCCAAGGGAACCTCAGAATTTCAGATAACTACCTCCTCAAAATATCCACAATTCCATGGGCAGGCACTTAGAAAGAGCCCCCTATACTGGAGATAAAATGCTTACTCCCAGCCTCCACAACACCACAGGGAAGAGTAAAGAGGGGGATCTCAGAACTCTAAACATTCCTGGGTACATTTCCACCCTTTCCTTATTCAGCCCCCTTCAAACCCTCAGCCTCAGTTAGAACTATACACATAAATTAGACCTTTAGTCACCACTAAAAATTCCAGATTCCTGAGTCATCCATCAACTCCCACATGCTAATCCCCGAATGACAGGGAATGAAGGGACCTCACCAATACATCACCAACCCCTTCCCTTGGTTTGTGCTATAACCCTCTCCTACTTCATTTTTCTCCATAACACTTATTACCATCCGTCCCACTATACGTTTTATTTGCCACTCTGACCAGTACACACTTTTTGGCGATTTTGTTCACTCATACATCTAGGACAGTCCAGAAAGTGCCCGAAACATAGTAGGTCCTCAATTAAGTAGCTAGATAATTTGATGGGAAAATTCTGGGTCTCTCTTTTCCAAAACATCAACTGGGCCCATTTTTATCTTCAAGTCAGCACAGTGAAATTGGAGTATACTAATTATTGGTGAAATATGAATCATACGAATTTTACAAGTTCTTTTTATTTTCCGAGTAGATGCTCTCCTTTGAGGTCAGGTGTTTTGTTTTGTTTTCCACTAGTTCCTCTATATCCTTCATGTGGTGGTATTGCTAAAATGTCAAGTGAGTCTCTCCAAACCACTTATTTACAATGAACGTCTCCATCACTCAAAATGGGTAATCAGCAGAGTTTTTTTCTGCATTTATTTCTGTTCTGCTTCTCCACTGAATATGAGAAAATAGGATGGCAGAGGGTCAGTGTCCAAATTAAGGACAGATTTACTAGGAGAATAATAGATTTAGTGCATTTGACTCCTGGTTGAGAAATGTTTTATTTGTTTTCTCCTTTATATCACTCTGTGGTAGGAGAGGAGTGCTACTTTTCATTTCCTTTTGAAAATTAAAGTTAAAATGAAATGTTTTAACACTGTAGATCAAATGGCTCTTGATTGCTATCACAGAATCCAACAATTTATAATATTGTATCTGTAGAAAATAATTTGAGGGTAAACTTTCAAAATCAACTGTTTACAATATCAGATTATCCATGGCAGATAATATTACAACTTCAAAAGAACTTCATATATTGAAAAATACCTTCCATACAAATGTTCAGTTAATCCTAACAATTCACTGTGTTCAGCAGAGAACATATTGTTTCCATTGTTCATATAGTGTTACTGATAGAGAAATGTAAATGATTTGCCCACACTCATCTCGTTAATAATGGGGATGCTTTCTTTTTTTAAGCCACTGAGATCTTCTACCTGCTCCCACATTCCAAGCTCCTGTCCAGGATGTCCAAGTTATCATTCTTCACATTCCCAGGTCAAATACTTGTATTTCCATGAAGAAAGTTGTGATACTGTTACAGATAGTCACGATTACTTCATTTGATATCATAGCCCTTTCTTTCTTCTTACCATGAGTAAATGGATTTGGAATCAGAAGATTTAGTTTGCTGCTAAGTCACTTCAGTCGTGTCTGATTCTGTGCAACCCCATCGACAGCAGCTCACTAGGCTTTCCTATCCCTGGGATTCTCAAGGCAAGAACACTGGAGTGGGTTGCCATTTCCTTCTCCAATGCATGAGAGTGAAAAGTGAAAGTGAAGTTGCTCAGTCGTGTCTGACTCTTAGTGACCCCATGGACTGTAGCCCACCAGGCTCCTCCATCCATGGGATTTTCCAGGCAAGAGTACTGGAGTGGGGTGCCATTGCCTTCTCCGAGATTTAGTTTGGGTTCTAGTTATTTACTATCAGGTTGATCCTAACAAGTAAAGCAACCATAATAACCACTTAAAAACCAATTTTCTCTATAATTAAGAAAATATAACACAGAAAACAGACTATATAACCACAGAATTACTTGGAAATTCAATTTTGATAAAACAAACAGGAAAGAACTATGTGAACTGTAAAGCCCTACAGTAAGCTAGTTTTCTTATATATTTGTTTTTCCCCTTCTTATCTACAAATTTTATTTCCTCTATTTCCTGGTTGAAGGAAAACACCATATCTAACAAATACTTGATTCTATCAAAGTACTTGTCAGTGTTTCACAACTGGGCATTTGAAACACATTTGTAAAATTAATGAAGGATTGGAAATATGACTACATTAATTAAGGTAAGCTTCAAAAAGCAGAATGCTCACTGCTACTATGTGGAATGCCAAAATCTGAATTCAACTTCTCTCCAATCTCATTGCTCATTTCCTCCCCATCACTTCAGCCAACCTAGAGTTATGCCAATTTTCTAAATACACTTTGCATTATTCTGGCTCTAGGTCTTAGACCAAATCATTACTCCCTTTCACGTCCTTTACCTGTTGAAATAATATCCATCTTTACAGACCTAGCACAAATACCATTTTCTACACAAATCTCTCCTTAATCTCACCCACTGGAAATGACACTTCCTACCCTATAGTCCATCATGTTTACTCATGTGCTTCACAGCTTTTATTATTTGACCACATGTTATATTTCCTTGTGCATGTATTATCTAACCTAGTATACCTGAATCATGTAGAGATCAATATTATGTTTTACTTATCTTTATATCCTACCACACATATAGTAAAACACCTTCCACTTTGTAGGTACTCAAATAATATATTTAGCTTGAAGGTCCAAGTACATGTTTCTGTCTTACAAACTGTCACAGAGTCAGGACTAACATTGTATAAAATGACCATCTACTGTTTGATCCATTATTACTACACATTCCTAAGAAGATGGTCTACTATGGGCAGAAACACATCTTTATCAAAATTTATAAATACATACACACACATATGTACAATGGAATACTACTCAGCTGGAAGAAAGAATGAAATTTTGCCATTTGCAGCAATCTGGATGGACTTGGATAACACTAAGTGAAATAAGTCTGACAGACAAAGACGAATACTGTATGGTATCACTTATACACAGAATCTAAGAAATACAACTAGTGACCATAACAAAAAAGAAGCAGACACACAGATATAGAGAACAAACCAGTGGTTGCTGGTGGGCAGAAGAAAAGGGGGAGGGGCAGCTTGGGAGTAAAGGATTAAGAAGTATAAAACTATTATATATGAAATCAGCCATATGAATATATTGTACAACATGGAGAATACAGCAAACACTTTATAATTATAAATGGAATATAGCCTTTAAACTTATAAATCAATATGCTGCATACTTGTAACAATTTTATACACCAACTATACTTTAATAAATTTTTTTAAAATAAGAATGCAGAAAAGTTTAAGATATGAAAAAAAGCTACAAATATATAAACAAACCATTTATAATCTGATCTCCACAACATAAATGTTCTTGTTAATTCCAATTTTACCATTAAAGAATCCCTTATCTAAAATGGTAGAGTACTCAATATGACTTCTGGTAAAAAGAATAAAGATACTTTGGCAAAAAAATCACAGGTTGACATATTTTAAATGGACATCATTATCATCTTTCATCACAGTAAGTATCCAAACAAACTTAACAGCTACCAATGATCATCACTGGTTTTGTTTTTTTTTTTAACAGAAAGGGGATTTCAGTTAGAATGACAGTACATGAGTCTCCACTCTGGGAGATATTTAAATCACACAATCCTTCAATGACTGCTGTCTCCATTCCTTCTTGGGCTGTTCACACACATCAGGCACACACAGCCCACTAACAGCTGTTCTCCAGATGGACTAAATGGTTTCTGTGCTTTCTCCTTGGGTAGGGACTATTGCATTTCTTTTAAAGACATCTTCTTTTGGATCCTAACCCCTCTTATTCTCACTTATATTATTATATCATCTTCACTGTATTATTTCTTAACTCCAGAGAATTTCTAAGTTCTTCTACAGTTTTACGCTTTTTGTCCCTTCCCTGAAAAGGTCCCCGAATCTCTACCTATTAAAATGCTACTTTATCCAGGGTCTTTAAGTGCTAAGTTAGCATTAACTGGCTTGCTGAGAATAACTTTTCTAACCTGAATCAGATTAAACAATCTTAAACCCATTTGTGTCACAACTGGCCCATTCATGACTCAGTCAGTCAGAAACATTTACCCAAAGACCTGGACTTACAAACTGTGATCTTTCTATGTAAACAGCCATCAGTGTCGAACCTGCTCTAAGGACTTTATTTTATGATGTCATTTATACTTTTATGAATGACTCTAACTAAGGAGGGAAGCATGCTCTCATAGATTATGGCAAAAATCACTGGCAGGAAGGGGATGTGTAGTTTCATATTAAAATTGTATTTAGAATCTAAAAACCTTGTCTGCTTTTTTCCCAAGCATAAACAGGATCCCGTATAAAAATATCACATCAAGAGTATTATATGATAGGTAGGTCGGAGCATGAATTTAAAAGTTAATGTAGTATATTAATGTAATATAATAACAGTGTGGACTTTACGCCCAGAATGCAATGAGTAAATGCTCTGCATTTTTCAATCAATTCATACTTCCTTTATGTGTCAAATTTATCAGAAATTATAGTAATGTTTTGGAGAAATATTATTACTGAAGAAAACGTTGAAAAAACTCTGATTTACATTTGGTAGAGAAGAAAAAGACGAAAGGAGGAGGAAAAGAAGAAAAGAAACATAGAAAAACAATGCCATCCTATCATATCAGTGATAAACTAACCACTGTTTGTGGAAGACGGTGATATGTTTTAAGAGCATGAACATCATGAAAAAATTGAACTTACCTCAGTTAAATGAGGATTGGGATTAAAACCACAGAGGCTACAAACAGTGGTCTGACACTCAGTGCATGTGTTAAAATTGGCCTTTTCTGGAACATGCAACAGAAGTTCAGTGGTATTGCAAAGAGGGCAGATGGTTTTAGGCAGGCCGTGTACTGGAGTCTGTGCTGCAGATGGAAACGTTGGTGGCTGTAGAGGTTTTCCAGCTCCTGTTTGGCTTACTGGTTTTGTAGATTGCTGAGCTGAGGGTTTTGCAGGTCCTGGTTGTTGAGGAGGGTGCTTCGTTGGGCCTGGCAGTTGAGAAGGGGGCTTCGCTGGACCAGGCTGTTGAGGAGGGGGCTTCGTTGGGCCTGGCTGTTGAGGAGGGGGTTTTGCTGAACCTGGCGGTTGAGGAAGGGGCTTCATTGGGCCTGGCTGTTGAGGAGGGGGCTTCATTGGACCAGGCTGTTGAGGAGGGGGCTTCGCTGGACCAGGCTGTTGAGGAGGGGGCTTCGCTGGACCAGGCTGTTGAGGAGGGGGTTTCGCTGGACCCGGCTGTTGAGGAGGGGGTTTCGCTGGACCAGGCTGTTGAGGAGGGGGCTTCGCTGGACCAGGCTGTTGAGGAGGGGGCTTCACTGGGCCAGGCTGTTGAGGAGGGGGTTTCGTTGGGCCAGGCTGTTGAGGTGGAGTCTTGCCTGGCCCAGACAACTGGGCCTGAGGCTTTGTTGTCCCAACCTGCTGAGCTGGAGCCTTTGCTGGCCCAGGCGGCTGAGCTGGAGACTGTGGCCCGGGCTGGTGAGCCAGGGATTTTGCTGCCCCTGGAGCTTGGGCCAGGGGCTTTGCTGTTCCCAGTTGTTGAGCTAGGGGCTTTGCAGGCCCAGGCTGTGGTATGGTACGTTTTTCAGGTCCAGGCTGCTGGGCTGGAGATTTTCCAGGACTTCCTTGCTGAATAGGTGGCTTGGAGGGGCTCTGCAGTGAGGGTTTAGCCGACTCACTCCTTCCTGGGTCTGTCTGTTTAGTCTGAGGCCTAGATACATCTCTCTGAATTGGCAATTTTGCCTGGTCTGTCTGAGGAGCCTGGGGGAAGCCCTGAGCTGGCTTTCCTGTTTCTGGAGGTTGTGATTTACTTTTTTCTGGTGGCTGAGAGGATCCGGACTTTGGAGAACCTTCCTGCTGAAGTGGAGCCCTCACAGGTCCTGGCTGCTTAGGAACTGTCTTGGGAGACTGTTGCGATGGAGGCTTTGTGACTCCCTCAGGTTTTCCTTGTTCCTTCTGAGCTATTTTTTGTTTCTTGGAGGCTTCTTCCTGGGAGGCATCAGGGTCTGATATCAAATCAAAAGGATTGAATTTATTTACAACAGAGGAAACAGCACTTAAAGGGTTAACCTCTGAGAGGAAGCCAGGCATCATACTAGACTTGTGCTCATCCTTAAAATCAGTTCTGGATTTCGATTCTTTCAAGCTAATAGTGGAAGGACTTCTTCCAGGCAATTTCTGCTCTGACCTCAGAGTGTCTGTAGTTCTGCTCTTACTGAGACCAGGCTGAATTGGACGCCCAGGGTCTGGTGGTTTTCCTGGTTGCTTTGGAGGTTGACTACTATCCAACTCTTGTTTCCTAGAAGAATGAAACAAACAGAAGTAAAAATAATGGAAATTATACCAACTCAAAATTATATGAAAAAGCTGTTACTTTCTTACATCTTCAAAATTTTGATCATATAAATATAACTAAAATCCATTTTTACATCATCCTGTATTAATGTCTGTTATTTTCTTTACATGGGTTCAGATTTTCAACATGGAGATGAAGAGAAGGGGGAAAGATTTAATACTTGCTACTATAAGAGATGAACTATTAAAATATCTAGTTAGAAATTACTTATAACAAAAAAACAATTCACATTTACACTTAAGAGTTAAGAATAGAATCTGGCCATCCTTAAAGTCTGTTTAAATATATTAACTCAACAAAACAATGCAAAGACATGTTCCAGTACATTCTCACATTCACGTTCACAGGATATATCCTTTTTAAGCCAAGGTTATGGTCAAAAAATGTTAGTCTCCCAAACACTAGCATACCAAGAGGTGAAAATATTCGTTTTTAAAAACAACTGTTTTCTAATATTAGAATTTACATTAGCTACCTAAGATACACAATGTGACATCAAATGATCTGGTGCAGGAGGTTTTTAGGTGCTCTTGGGAACCTGATTGTCTACTCAATTTTACCCTATTCTGTAAAAAATGTTATATCCATCAAATATTATCATATTAAACTTGTAGAATAAGAATTCCTACTTTAATTAGAAAATTTTGAGAAACAATTCTTTCTTGTGGAAAAATAGTGTTATATCACTCAATTATATTTCCAATAGCATTCTTATCTGAGATCCCTTAATATAACAATAAGATGTTTAAAGCATCCTGAGACACAGCTTGATACACAAAGAGCAACAAGCTGGTTGTTTTCCCACTTTTGAAAAGTACTGTTACTTTACTCAGAGGAAGAAAAGAAATAAAGATCTCTTTACTTAATGTCTTCTATAACATTTACTATTACCAATATTAGGTATTATTATTGACAATGACTTAAAAACTAACAAGTAATTTGCAAAAATTCTTTTACTCATAGACAAATATACAAGATTTTTTTTAAATTGGAAACATCAATTCTAAATGATGGTTAAATAATTAAAATACTTGTTTCTCATATACACTTTTATCAAGTATATTAGTCTCCAAAGAAGCTATTTACTGATAAAGCTGCAAGTAATAAGAACATGCTGCATCAGAATTATGGGATAAATCAAGCTGTATTTTGATATATGTAAACTGCTAACTTTCAAAAAGATCTTTTTAATTAAAAGAAAACGAGATAAACAGTGATTCAGTAGCACTTAAAATATGAGATGATCACAACATTGCATAGGTTTTAACTTGTTTTGTCAAAAATTTACCTGCCGATAGACCAGACTATAACTTTTTCATTTCAGGTCATCTGGTACTTAATATGAATTACATTTTTTAATTTCTCCTAATGGCACAGACTTCCCTGGTGGCGCAGATGGTAAAGCATCTGTCTACAATGCAGGAGACCCAGGTTCAATCCCTGGGTTGGGAAGATCCCCTGGAGAAGGAAATGGCAACCCACTCCAGGACTATTGCCTGGAAAATCCCATGGACAGAGGAGCCTGGTAGGCTACAGTCCATGGGGTCGCAGAGAGTCAGACACGACTGAGCAACTTCACTGTATTCACTATATAATGGCACAGAAATCTGAGGATAGATCAAGATGTAAGACATACAACTGAGATCTGCCTCCTGTTAGCTAAGACCAGGATGACAGAGAATAACATTCATTTGGTAGTGATTTATAGGAACATCATTGACTGATCATGACTTGACTTCAAGAACAAAAAATTTGACACCAAGAAGCCTGCAGCAACTAACCATGTCCCTCCCTCACCTTTCTTATAAAAAGGCTTTGTGGAAAGCTTTTAGTAACTTTGGGGTCCTTAAGGCATGAGCCACCCATCTCTTTTCATGATCCTGTAATAAAAATTTCTCTGTTTAAAAACATAAAATAAAAAGGCATGGTAGGAAGCAACACAGACCTATTACTTCTAGATAGCAACGAGTCAGAAGAAAATAAACTATAGATGGCAATGTATGCCACAAAGTTATTTTCTAATAAAAGATTAATAAACAGAACTCTTAGTTTTGGAAATTTCCTCCAGGTAAAAAAGTTATAAAAACTTGTCTCTGAAGCCTGTACTTAAAGGAACTAAAATTATCCATTTGCTCCATTCCATACAAAGGCAGAGTGTTAACTGCTCAGTCATGTCCAGCTCTTTTTGACCCCATGGACTGTAGCCTGCCAGGCTCCTCTGTCCATGGAGTTCTCCAGACAAGAATAGTGCGGTGGGTTTGGCTGAAGAGCCATGGTAAACAATCCAAAATCGATTATATTTTAAAAGTTCCATTGTTTATATTTTCACATTATTCTAGAAATGTTACTTATTCAATTAATAAAGTTTACCACTCCCTTGTAGGGCACAAACGTAAGAGATTATTCTGCAGAGAATTATTTAGGCATTTTATTGAAGAAATCCGTAGCTAAACAGAGTACTTAAAAATCTATTCTTAACTATACTATGCAGAGTGGGTTGCCATTTCCTACTCTAGGGGATCTTCCCAACCCAGGGGTCGAACCCAGGTCTCCCGCATTAGGCAGACGCTTTACCATCTGAGCCACCAGGGAAGCCCTGAAAATACTATTAAACATCATCATTTTTTTCTGTGATATTGCTTCACTTAATTCATTTATACAAAACAAAATATAAATGTTGTTAAGTACCAAATATCTGTGATAACAATAAACACCAAAAGTTAAAGCAAGCTGCCTGCACTAAATGTTATAACTGCATGCGTGTCTTATAAATATTAAGTGGTATTATGTTATAGAAGCCCCCTGTAAGAGAATATCTATACAGGTAGACAAACTAAATTTAGTTTTAGTTGCTATAATAATATAAATAAATATAAAATATGGATGTCTGGAAGTGAGAAACAGATAATCATTGAGAAGATATAGGCTTAATACTGAGCAAAATAAAAAAAGATGCCTTAGCTAACTACGGTCTTTTGATGAATTTGTGTTGGGTATAATAGTTGTGTTAAAAACAAGAATGATTAAAATGCAGTCTGTTTCTTGTGTACTAGATCATGAGCTCCAAGGGAGAGAAAGCGTTTTACTCATCTTTGCATTACTGGAACCAAAGCTCGTAACTAGTCGATGAGTATTAATGTTTGATGAATCAATGAATGAATAATAGTGAAAGGACAAGTGAATGAACATCTCAGGTTTTTGTTTCCCTGTTGATTACTGTTTCCTGAATCCTTTTCACTTTAACTTTTTCTACTGGTCTGCTGAGATATAAATGGAAACATTTCATTTTCATTTTAGTTTGCTGCTCTAGGAAGACAAAGAGTTGTGGAGGTGACTACCCAGTAGCGGAGGCCTCAAGGAAAAGAATCAGTTCAGTCAGAATTGTCACTATTCTACTTATCGGAAGTATTTTTCAGGAAAGTTCCTCTATATGACACATCTGTAGGTATAAATAGAATGAGTAGAAGTGGTAAAACTGCATTTCCCTGGATCAGCAATGAATAAAAAATCCAGGACTATTTCATTTGTAAGCTCTAACTTCTAGCTTTTAACTTTTCAAGTTTTATACAACCTCTCTTTATCATTTCACTATTGTCATCCTCATATTAGAATTTTTCTTTCACATATTAACAGAAAAAAAATGTTTCAGCTACAAACGAGAAAAAAAAGCATTCAAGAGTCAGACTATAAAAGCAGCTGGAATACTAAAAGATTTTTAAATATAACACAAAAAGCAATGACACTTGACAGTGTTGAGTCATAAAACTTTATAATAATAGAAATATAAGCAACTTTAGAAATCTCTATTCATTTTTACATTGTAGAGGATAGTAGGATTTAAGAGGCAAAGATATTAATTCAAGGTCATAAAATTAGTTAGTCATAGAAATCTGGAGTCCTAAGTCCTGGTGGGGAGGATGAGGGACAGGATTTCCAGTATGCTGCACTGACTTCTCTGTATGTAAAAGAATATAGATATATTATAGATATATCAAAATAACTCATGACAATGAATAATTTAACCGACAACTTGTCTGCAGCCATCACTGCCAGTGCCATTCACTGCTGATAGCAATATTACTACTTTTTATATGTATAAGGTTACTTCAAATTAAAATCCAAGCAGAAATGGTCCTGTCAATTTTTAATTGATCCTTACAATGGCTCTACAAGATAGATAAGTATTATCGTCTTATTTAGAGGCAAGGGAACTTAGGCATCTATGACTGTAAATCATATATAATTTGCTATGAGTCAGTTAAAAATAATCAGATAAGGTCTTTGGGCTGTGAACCCTTATTTCTTAAAAAAAAAAAAAAAAGTAAAACCCCACCATGTCTAATTCACATCATGTAACCTTCTAAAATGTGAAATGATTTGGATATAATTTCTTATATACACTTGAATTAATATGTTTCTTAAAATCTAAATCATAAGCCAAGTATGTATTCGGTTATCACACATGGGAATAATAACTTTCCAAAATTATAGATTTTTATAGAAATCTTTCAGTAAAATGTAAACAGTTTGCCAAAATCATGCCCATATTGTTTATATATTTGAATGAAGCTTTTGTCAATAACTCTTTTGACTCAGAAAATATATTGCTAAGAATTCTACGGTAACAAAACTATCAGTAGAGAGCTTTAAAATTATGTTACCTGATACAAATAATGCATAAAACACTACACTTTCATAGGCTGAAGTACTATTTTTTAGCCACCCTCTAAATAGAAGTAAGGAATTTAGAAATCAAAGTTCTCACTTTTCCTGGTATCTGTAACCAGCATGCTAAACCTGTTGCTTGTGGCTCTCAGGGAAAATTGCAGCAGAGCTGGCATACATTTTTTAAAAGGTTACTAAAAGTACTGTACCTCATTATTAACCTAAAAAAATCTACTATATGAACATTCAAATTTTTTTCTAAGTCAGCTTTTAATTAGTAGAAAAAAATAGTACATATCATAAACCGTATTCTTAAGGGAATGTATAAGAAAGACTTAATGCCAAAGGAATAGCCCAATATGTCACTAATTTAAAAAACACAGAAAAACATTTCAATATGAAAAAGCCAGTTTTTACCAGTAGTGTTGGGTTTCCCTTCAAGAAAATGGGTTTTTACCTGATATAGTTTATGCACTTAAGATTTCATGTGATAAATATTGTCATCAACCGTAAAACATTTTACAGTTACCCTATATTAGTTACTTGACAAAATTATATGTATATACTTACAGCTCCTAAGTGAAAGTGCATTTATTTTATGAAGTAGAGGATAAAAGCCTACACCTACATCAAGATTTTTCATATTTCCAGTATCTAATAAAAATTGTTAGGTTACCAGAAAGCAGGAGTGGTTTCAGGACCATGGTCAGAGAACTGTTCTGTAGGGAAGGGTGGGAAGTTAAAAGGTTTGTTTACAGAATAAAGGCAGGGCAGGCACAATGATTATACCCTCTAAGTACTCTAATTAGAAAACAACCAGTTTATTGGGATGTAGGAAAATAGAGAGCTAGAGGGGGAAATGCATACATTAATATTACAAATCAGCTCTTAATTTCCTATGCAAGATGTTATTTGCTCTGTGTTTAAAAGTCTGTACTGGAAACTAATTTTAAGATAACACAAATTCACACATTCTTCCATAAACTGTAAGATCCTTTTCCACATAAAACAGCAGTGGTTTAGAAAATAGCATATGCTAATTCATAAATACACGTACATCACCTGCACTGCTGTGACCAAACCATCTGTTTAACGCCACAACAGAATTTAGGGTTTCTCATTCAATATAAAAGGTGTATTCATTCTATGCCTTCTACCTAAACAGCTCCTGTTCTCCTCTGGGGGTGGGGTGTGAAGGAAAGACAAATCACCTCTAAGGGAATTAAAGGTATTGTTACAGAAATATTTATATATTATTCAAAGAGAAAAAGACCCCAGAATGACTGAGGAGGTTTAAACAGAGACAGGTAAACACCCAGCTCTATCCTTTTCCTAACACGTCCGTTCTGTATTAATGGAAGACTTCCAGATTAGTAAAACACTGGAGGGCGTCTCTCCATGCCACCCTAGAGGGAAAAGGTTCCAAAAGGCCAGAAATCACAACCTAAAATCACAGTTCCAAGAATGCAACCCTTGACTATCCCACTAGAAACTCTGTAATGCATCATTTGTATTCTACCCAACAGAAGGCTTATGTTCTCTTTATAGCCACCCCATTAGGAAGAATAAAATGAACGGAAGCGACATATATGTACTGCCGTGATGGCACATATGGGCAGGCACATATGTGCACGAGAAGCTGTACATATATGTCCGAACATATATACATCATGCTGTGCGTGCCTGTGCATGGAAGGCGGCTCCGCAGCGGCCGGGGTAACGCTTCCTTTGGGCAGCCCCTGCGCCCTTGACATGACAGCAGCGATCTGTCTCCTCTCCTCTTCGCTCAGTTGGCTCAGATCCGCTTCCATGCCGGCCGGGATCACGGTGTGCAAGGGGCTCCCCGCCCCGCCAGCCCCTCCTCCGGCTGCTGCCGCTGCTGCCGCCGCCAACCCTTCGGGGAGTCCTTCCCCTTCCAGGCTCGCCTCGTTGCCCATGGCTTAAGGAAACCCGGAGCCGCCGCGCTCCCTCCTTGCGCTGCGTCCCCACCGGGAAACCCGCCGCCGGAGGAGCAACCAGAGTAGGGGTCTGGCTCAGGGCGTGCAGGCAGAGTCCCTGGGCTCGGGAACTCCGGCACCGCTGCCCTGAACGCCAGGCGGAGATTAGTCCCTCTTGCAGGTGATGCCTGAGGCCAGTGCCTCCTCCATGTTGGACAACGCCAGGCAACCTTTGCAGAAGGCAACTCCCAACGCCGCCTCAGCGCCCCAAGCCGTGCACAAGCAGATCTGAGTGGTGCCAGCCAGGCGCCGTCGGCCCCTCCCACAGCGCCCCGCCTCCTCGCCCGCGCCCTCACAGTGCGCATGCCCCATTCAGAACAGGTGATGCTCACACCCGCGCCCATCCCGCTCTGCGTAGCTCCTTTCCCTTCCTCATTCTCAGCACCGATTTAAAGGAGCCAAGCTAGAGCACAGATTAAAAACCGGGATGAAACAGCAGGCATTTCTTTCAGGCATATTTCAGGATGCCTCAACCTGAGTTTTAGCAGACTACATTCTAGGGAACCGGGAAGGGTTTGGAGGGGAGGTGTCAGTTTCTAATCCATCTTTGACTCATGGGATTTGTAGTTTGTTTTGTTTTTGTTTTTTTTTTTAAGCAAGCTTTTAAAAGACCCTAGAATAATGTTTTCAGGTAGCTGGAGATTAACTAGAGAAATGTTTTCAGGTAGCTGGAGATTAACTAGAGAAACCTCTGATACCTTTGGGGCAAATTTCTCCAATGGAGCTAAAACTGGCCCTTTTCATTTAGAACTTTCCCAGAACAGTTATTTTATAATTTTAGATACAGTATTAGTAAGAAGGTAATGTTTTTGAATACTGTGTTGTTTCCTAAAGGGACTACACAGAAGTAAAGATTCGGGGAAATTGTGGTTAGGATACTGTAGTTAGGAACCAGATTGTCGAATATTAAAATGTTACAGTAGTGTGAATTTTGGGGGCATGAGTTCAGTCCCTTTTTTCTATAACTGTAGGCCCAGATAAAAAATATAATTTGTATAAAGGCACACAGCTGGTTAGCAGTAGAGGTCTAACTAACACTCTTTCAGACTGACACCCAGATACTCTTTTTTTCTTACTATTATTAATACATTCTTTAGACAGGACTGTTTGAGTTCAGCCCTGGATCTGCAGCCCTAATTTTGCAAATCATGTTTCCTAACAAAGTAGACTTAATGTCCCAATTGTTGAGAATAAAGTCAAAAGCTAACAACTGAGAATAAATATACAAACAAATAAGCTGCTCAGAAAGTTTCCAAGGTTTTGTAATAATCATGTTTGTTATTGTGCATTCCACTTATATCAAAACTGAATAATGACACAGTTGTAACTGCTTGTACTAAATTTGCTGCTTTGAAAGATGACTAGTCATCAGATTATATATTATTGGTTGAGTTCCTACCAAAACTTAACATAGTAAGAAGTGACTGCTAAAGTCAAAACTGCAGAGAGTATAATTTATTTAAATAAGAGAATGCTCACACTTAATACAAACAAATCAAGCTGAGGCAACCTGACATTCTAGTGGCTAGATCTGGGGGCAAATACACCCTGTCATACCTCCTGGGAAGGAGTTTGCTTCAATAAAGGAGATAATTAGGTATACAATTCTGAATTATAATGCCTCCTCTGACAAAATGTGTAACTGCTTCACAGCCCAGGCTGCCCTAGGAATCAGTAACACTCTAGATGGAGGTGAGGAAGGAGATGATTCACATGCTGACTATTTTCTCATAATATGCTCAAGTTTTGTGAGAATAAAATGTATTCAGACTCACAAACCACAGGCTTAAACTGGTAAGATAAATACCCCTTCAAACTCTGCGTGCTCAGTTGTGACCCCCTCTTTGTGACCCCATAGACTACAGGCATCAAGGCTCCTCTGTCCATGGGATTTCATAGGCAAGGATACTAGAGTGGGTTCTCATTCTCTACCCCAGGGGATCTTCCTAATCCAGGGATGTAACCTGCATCTTCTGTGTCTTATGCATTGGCAGGCAGATTCTTTACCACTGATCCACCTGGGAAGCCTCAGAATAATATCTAAACTAAGGAAATGTATTGTTAACTTCATGTTATCTGCCAATTTTGATGAAATGGAATTTATAAAGTAATAAATAAAATTGGTAATCAATATGCAAAGTAATGTTGATAGGCAGTACATTCTAAGATGGGAATGTCATAACCCATTGAGCAAATATATGCATTGACTTTCTCTTTCCCTTCTGTCTCCCAGGAGCAAATATCATCAGAAAATATGAAAACGGAACATATGGTGAGACCAGTAATCGGACTATGAAAATAAGAGATATAATGGTGACACTGGGAAGCTTTTTGGCTGTTGACTTTTTCAAATGATTTTGCATTTGTAACCTTTATAACTGTTGAGTTTCAAATAACATTTCTTTTTTCAGTCTTTTATTTGGACTTAGTTGCTTGTATCAATAGTTGAGAGGTGTTTCTGATTTAAACAGAAATGCTAAGAGCAGAATCCAGGTGCATTCCTGTTATGTGAATCCTCAGAATTCTAAGGGGATGAGGATGACAAGTAGAAAAAAAAAGGCTGTTGGGTAACTTTATGCGGTTTCTCTTTGTTGACTCAGAAAACTATCATAATTACTTTCATTCTTCAAATTAACTAATGGTGGTTGGCAGTGTAGTTGCTAAGTTGTGTCTAACTGTTGTGATTCCATGAACTCTAGCCCCCCAGGCTCCTCTGTCCACAGAGGAGCTTCCTGTTGGTTATTGCATCCCATTGATTATATAGTTACTCTAATGATCATTTATTCAAATCTCAATTTAACTTAACAAGTGATAGTTCAGCACCCATTCACTCAGCCTGATAGGTAGGTCATGAAATGAATCAGTTTCTGAAAACTTCCACTGTTATATACTACCATAATATCTTTCTAAAATGATTTCTCAACTCTAGAAAGTGAGATATTTTTTGATTTTTTTTTGTCTCAATTTCCCAGGTAGTTTCTATTTCAATAGATTAAAATCAATCTAAATGTGGGAGTTAACAACTGAACATAAGTAGGTCATGATTCCTTGGAATGGGGTGGCCCAGTCTACCCAAGTCCTTATAGATATCATTCAACAGGGATAAAATAAAATAGATCTACCTTGTATCTATATGTGCAAAACTCAAATAAGTTAAGGGACTCAAGAATTGAAGTTAGAATAATCTTCATCAAATATAGTAGAACATGTAGTCTCACTAGTTTATAAAATTTATTATACAATTAAGAGTCATATAATTTTAACAAAACCTATTTTTAAATGTATGTTTATTAAATTATAGCAAGCATAATCTGAGTATTGGATTATTTATTATATGCTCATTATTACCCTATTAAGACCTTTATAATAATACTAGTGAGTGTTTTGTAAGCTAAATTTGAGTTTAAAAATAGATTCAACCTTTCCAGAAAATAATTTGGCAGTACTTATCAAAAACCTTAAAAAGAGTCTTAATCTGGGATACACTTTTGGAAACCAGTCCTGAAGGGATCATTTAAGTTATAAAAATGATTTTGTGAAAAAAGTTCACTGTAGTATTATTTACACTAGCAATAAAGTAAAAAGCAGAGACAGTACTTTGCCAACAAAGGTCTGCGTAGTCAAAGCTATGTTTTTTCCAGTAGTCATGTATGGATGTGAGAGTTGGAACATAAAGAAGGCTGAGTGTCAAAGAACTGATGCCTTCGATCTGTGGTGCTGGAGAAGACTCTCGAAGAGTCCCTTGGACAGCAAGGTGATTAAACCAATCAGTCCTAAAGGAAATCAACCTTGAATATTCATTGGAAGGACTGATGCTGAAGCTGAAGTTCCAATACTCTGGCCATGTGATACGAAGAGCTGACTCACTGGAAAAGACCCTGATGCTGGGAAAGACTGGAGAGGAGAAGGAGGTGACAGAGGATGAGATGGTTGAATGCCATCATCAATTCAATGGACATGAGTTTGAGTAAATTATAGGAAATAGTGAAGGACAGGGAAGTGTGGCATGCTGCAGTCAATAGGATTGCAGAGTCAGACACGACTAAGCAACTGAACAACAACAATGAAGAGTAAACCAGTCATTACTCCTTGATATAGAAAAACAGGGAAGTAAAATCTGGTACAGCTAGATGATCTAGATGATAGTTTTTTATGAAGATGTTTACTTAAAATAATGCTTTTAAATAGCTCAGTATAACATGGAAAATGTTTCAAAGTATACATGGGTTAAATTTTCATAAAGTTACACACTCAAATGTGCAAAAAATGAAACCATTAAAATCCATAAAAAATATAGGAAACAAGTCGGTGAACACAACCTATATATATTCAATGGCAAGACCATAGGTAATCTTACTTTTTCTGTAGAATTTTCTATATTTTCCAAATTTTCCAAAGTGAATATATAGGGTTTTATGGTGTAAGAGCACTGGTAATGATTACTAATCACTCTTTTTAAATCCTGAAAGATGATGCTGTAAAACTGCTGCACTCAATATGCCAGCAAGTTTGGAAAACACAGCAGTGGCCACAGGACTGGAAAAGGTCAGTTTTCATTCCAATCCCAAAGAAAGCCAGTGCCAAAGAATGCTCAAACTACTGCACAATTGCACTCATCTCACACGCTAGTAAAGTAATGCTCAAAATTCTCCAAGCCAGGCTTCAGCAATGCGTGAACCGTGAAATTCCAGATGTTCACGCTGGTTTTAGAAAAGGCAGAGGAACCAGAGATCAGATTGCCAACATCCGCTGGATCATCAAAACAGCAAGAGAGTTCCAGGAAAACACCTATTTCTGCTTTATTGACTATGCCAAAGCCTTTGACTGTGTCGATCACTATAAACTGGAAAACTCTTCAAGAGATGGGAATTCTAGACCACCTGACCTGCCTCTTGAGAAACCTATATGCAGGTCCAGAAGGAACAGTTAGAACTGGACATGGAACAACAGACTAGTTCCAAATAGGAAAAGGAGTACGTCAAGGCTGTATATTGTCACCCTGCTTATTTAACTTATATGCAGAGTACATTATGAGAAATGCTGGGCTGGAGGAAGCATAAGCTGGAATCAAGATTGCTGGGGGAAATATCAATAACCTCAGGTATGCAGATGACACCATCTTTATGGCAGAAAGTGAAGAACTAAAGAGCCTCTTGATGAAGGTGAAAGAGGAGAGTGAAAAAGTTGTTTTAAAGCTCAACATTCAGAAAACTAAGATCATGGCATCTGGTCCCATCATTTCATGGCAAATAGATGGGGAAACAGTAGCTGACTTTATTTTGGGGGGCTCCAAATGAAGAAGGCTGAGCACCAAAGAATTGATGCGTTTGAACTGTGGTGTTGGAGAAGACTCTTGAGAGTCCCTTGGACTGCAAGGAGATCCAACCAGTCCATTCTGAAGGAAATCAACCCTGGGATTTCTTTGGAAGGAATGATGCTAAAGCTGAAACTCCAGTACTTTGGCCACCTCATGCAAAGAGTTGACTCATTGGAAAAGACTCATGCTGGGAGGGGTTGGGGGCAGGAGAAGAAAGGGATGACAGAGGATGAGATGGCTGGATGGCATCACTGACTTGATGGATGCGAGTCTGAGTGAACTCTGGGAGTTGGTGAGGGACAGGGAGGCCTGGTGTGCTGCAATTCATGGGGTTGCAAAGAGTTGGACACGACTGAATGACTGAGCTGAACTGAACTGAAAATCACTGCAGATGGTGATTGCAGCCATGAAATTAAAAGGCGCTTACTCTTTGGAAGGAAAGTTATGACCTAAACAACATATTAAAAAGCAGAGACACTACTTTGTCAACAAAGGTCTGTCTAGTCAAGGCTATGGTTTTTTCAGTGGTCATGTATGGATGTGACAGTTGGACTATAAAGAAAGCTGAGCACAGAAGAATTGATGCTTTTGAACTGTGTTGTTGGAGAAGACTCTTGAGAGTCCCTTAGACTGCAAGGAGATCCAACCAGTCCATTCTAAAGGAGATTAGTCCTGGGTGTTCATTGGAAGGACTGATGTTGAAGCTGAAACTCCAATACTTTGGCCATCTGATGCGAAGAGCTGACTCATTTGAAAAGACCTGATGCTGGGAAAGATTGAGGGCAGGAGGAGAAGGGGACGACAGAGGGTGAGATGGTTGGATGGCATGACGGACTCAATGGACATGGGTTTGGGTGGA
Organism: Ovis aries; assembly: GCF_016772045.2. Classification (NCBI taxonomy): domain Eukaryota; kingdom Metazoa; phylum Chordata; class Mammalia; order Artiodactyla; family Bovidae; genus Ovis; species Ovis aries. The sequence goes on along the minus strand of NC_056057.1, from coordinate 38,864,553 downwards.
CTTTGGGAGTTGGTGATGGACAGGGAGGCCTGGTGTGCTGCAGTTCATGGGCTCGCAAAGAGTCAGACACAACTGAGCAACTGAACCGAACTGAACTTTTTTTTAAACAAAAATAACACAACCTGTTAAGCTAGGGAACCAAAATATGAATGTCTTTTGTAACAAATGCCTCAAAGATGCTGAAAAAAAATTATATGGTATATATCCTAACAGTGATTTCATGTAACATGATGAGTGGTAAAACTCAATTCTGTTACTTTCTGTATAAAAAGTCTATGAATTTCTAGTGTATGTGTGGTATATGTATTTATGTTTGTGTAAGTATAGCAAAAATGACATTTTTGTATAGACATACACACAGACAGACATATATATATATATATATATATATATATATATATATATATATATATATATATATGTTCCCTCGATAATAGAAGGCAAGAGAGGATTGTGCTAATTTAGTGGACAATGAACATGCACTGGCTTAAGGTACAACCTTATTTTTTGTAATGGTTGAGTTCTTTCTCAATTGCTGTGCTCAGTCATTTTTGTGAGCTCTGCTTTAAAATGAGATTTGTAGCTAGAGTGATAGAAATTCAAGTGAGATTACAGTTGGTTATGAATTGGTTTCCCAATTTTTAGAGGAAAAAAAGAAAACATGAGAAGTCTTTTAGAGAAAACTTTGACAAATAAATATATTTTTGAATTCTGACATCTGGAATATCAGGCAGTTTCCTTCCCTTTATACTTCTTTCCAAAGTAAATCCATAATTTAGATGAGAAAATTGCTTGTATTTAATATATGTTCTTATAGGTTTGGAGAAAACAGAATCCTCTTACACTGTTGGTGGTAATGTAAATTGTTGTAACCACTATGGAGACCAGTATGGAGATTCCTTAAAAACTCAAAACAGAACTAACATATGATCCAGCAATCCCATTCCTGGGCATATATCCAGAGAAAACCATAATCTGAAAGGATATATGCACCCGTGTTCACTGAAGCACTGCTTACAAAAGCCAAGACATGGAAGTAACCTAAATGTCCATCAGCAGAGGAATGGATGAAGAAGATGGGGTACATATATACAAATGGAGTATTCAGGTCAGTTCAGTCGCTCAGTCGTGTCCGACTCTTTGCGACCCCATGAACCGCAGCTTGCCAGGCCTCCCTGTCCATCACCAACTCCCGGAGTTCATCCAAACCCATGTCCATCGAGTCGGTGATGCCATCCAACCATCTCATCCTCTGTCATCCCCTTCTCCTGCCCTCAATCTTTCCCAGCATCAGGGTCTTTTCAAATGAGCCAGCTCTTCACATCAGGAGGCCAAAGTAAAAAAAAAAACAGAACAAAATAATGTCATTTTTAGCAACATGGATGGAACAAGAGATTGTCATACTGAGTAAAATAAGTCAGACAGAGAAAGACAAATATATGATATTGCTTATATGTGGAATCTGAAAAAGGGCTACAGATTAACTTATCTATGAAACTGAAATAGACCTCAGACATAGAAAACAAACTTATGGTTACAGAGTGGTATGTGGGAGAGGAAGAATAAATTGGAAATGTATTGACAAATACAATTTGGAAATATATACATTTCCAAATAAATACAATTTGGAAATATATACATTTCCAAATAAATACAATTTGGAAATATATACATTTCCAAATAAATACAATTTGGAAATATATACATTTCCAGATAAATACAATTTGGAAATATATACAATTTGTATATAAAATGGAAATATATATACAAATACACACTACTATATATAAAATAGATAATTAATAAGGCCTGCATGTATAGTTCAGGGAACTCTACTCAATACTCTGACTTATATGGAAAAAGAATCTTTAAAAAAGTGAATATATGTATTTGTATAACAGATTCACTTTGCTGGATACCCTAAACTAACTCAAAGTTGTAAATAAACTATAGTCCAGTAAAAAATTTTAAAAATGGATCTTCCTGAAAAAACGTTCTTATAGACATAGAATGTATAAAATATTAAAGATAAAATCAGTTTCTATGTCACTCTACAGTATTACTTTGTAAACTGAAAATTAATAATAAGTCATGAGGTTAGAACAGATTATTCAGTATTACTTATTCACCCATTTTATAAATAGGCTTTAAAATGCAGAACCTACTCTTTGAAAGATCCAGATGAGCATACATGTCTTTTTATGATTTTTGGATCGGCCATGTCTGACTTTAAATCCTTGTTCTGCTATCTTACACTTACTTTGGGGTTAGGAAATCATTGACTTTTTCCAGAACTTGAGGTTAGTCAACTGTAAAAATAGAGAAGATCATATTCTACCTCTCAGGGTCTTTGTGAAAATGAGATCTGAGAAAAGACGTGAATGCACTTGTAGATGAAGAAGCACATTAGCACAGCTGTTGTAGGTTGTTACAACACTGGTCCTTAGTAAATCACATCATGTGTCCACAGACCTTTACAGCGGGATTGCCATACGTCCCATCAAAGGTACAGTCTGTTTCCTCACCAGTTGAGTAGAAATGAACCCCTGCCTTATTTTTACCAAAAGTATGCAGTAGGAGTGGCATATAACTCCCCAGACTAGCCTTCCAACCTGGCCTTATCATACCAGGAGACCTCCATGCTTGGAATAAGCCCAGAAGGTATAGACTCCATAAAAGAGAGAAGCCCAGCTGCCCAAACCTCCAGCCATCTGAACCAAGGTTTTAGGAGTCCTCGGGAGCACTTTGCCAGCAAGTCACCCCATTGAACCAAGTGAAACCGGAAGAACTGCCCAATCAATCTAAGCATCATGAGACAAAATGATAGTTATTATAATCATTATTATCTTAAGTCATCAAGTTTTGGGGATTGTAGTTAAACTACTTAATTGATCATCTAGTTTTTATACATTAGCATTATGTATAATGTCTCAATTTCCTTTACTCTTTAAAGGCTACTGTTACCCAATTTACTGTCCAGTTGAACTTGAGCTGTTTGATAAAAATTTCCAAATTCTACCCTTCTAAACTATAAAACAGCCCTGCTGTATGCTGCGCTTAGTCACTCAGTCGTGTCTGACTCTTTGCAACCCCATGGACTGTAGCCCGCCAGCCTCCTCTGTTCCATGGGGATTCTCCAGGCAAGAATACTGGAGTGGGCTGTCATGCCCTCCGCCAGGGGAGCGTCACATTCCAGAGATTGAACCCAGGTCTCCCACATTGCAGGCAGATTCTTTACTGTCTGAGCCACCTGATAAACCCTAAAAGAGCCCTACATGCTTGCAATGTGAAACACTCAAACAAGAAAATATGCTGGAAGATGATTTTTTAACTAGGTAGTGCTGCTGCTGCTGCTAAGTCACTTCACTCGTGTCCGACTCTGTGCAACCCCATAAACGGCAGCCCACCGCGGCTTCCCTATTCCTGGGATTCTCCAGGCAAGAACACTGGAGTGGGTTGCCATTTCCTTCTCCAGTGCATGAAAGTGAAAAGTGAAAGTGAAGTCGCTCAGTCGTGTCCGATTTTTAGTGACCCCATGGACTGCAGCCCACTAGGCTCCTCCATCCATGGGATTTTCCAGGCAAGAGTACTGGAGTGGGGTGCCATTGCCTTCTCCGAGGTAGTGCTACCCTAATGTAAAGTTACATGAAAAGATGGAAAACTTATTCATGAGAATATCTGAAGGAAGATCAATGTATTTATTTGAGAAATTGCCAGGAGTGGAGGACACTCAAGGTCCCATTCAAGATAGTGGCTAGATTACAGGAGTGCAGATTTCTGAATTAAACACTTGGGATCAGAGGTTCAAAGTTATTTTTAGGATTTTATAGAGTTAATATAATACATAAACTATCCATTATATAGGAGAAGGCAATGGCAACCCACTCCAGTACTCTTGCCTCGAAAATCCCATGGATGGAGGAGCCTGGTAGGCTGCAGTCCACAGGGTCGCACAGAGTCGGACACGACTGAAGTGATTATATAATCATGCCTTTAATATACATCCAGGAAGACCTGTTAACATTCACATTAACTTCTAAAGGAGTTGGGATCACATCAACTAGAGGATACTTTTTTTATCTAACCTACTGGAGTTCAGACATTCTGGAAGACAAGCTAGGGCTTATCTGAATTACTCTGCAGGATAGAGAGAGAGCAATTTGAATTGGTTGAGGAGCATGGATTAGAAGGGAAGGAAGGGACTTGATGCCACTTATTTTAAGGAAAGGAGAAACGGAAATGCTCTCACTGTACTAGCTTTGTTTCTCACATGCAGAAAAGTCCATGTTTCTAAGGCATCTGTACATTCTTTGAGAGGTGAGAGATGGCACAGAAAAAGATGCAAAGCTCTATATCCAAGCTGATAAACACTAAAAATATAGGCACTATACAACAGCTATTTTATAATTTTTTCAAATTCATGTAAAGTGGCAAAGAATTTGATAATTTCCTTTGACTTGACATTTTTATTTAGCAATGCCTTCCAATTAGTGGAATATGATACATAAATAGGTGAATCAATTTAGTATACACACTAAGGTTCATTATCTTTCCAGGAATAACTCCTAGATTAAATATAACAAAATAAGGAAGTTCAATGTTCTTTATTACATACTTAAGGAAATTATTCATCACTCATTTGGATACATTTGTAAAACCTGAGTAATGCACCTCTGGTGAAGCCTTGCTAAACTGTCTAAAACTTCTAAATAAAACATTACTATCTCTAAATACACACACACACACATACATATATCTGCAATAAGGTATCAGTTGCATACACAGGAGCTGAAGGACAAAGGACATCTGATATCTGTGTTTCAGTCAGTATTATCATACACATGCTGAAGTGCAAGGTTTATGATGGTTTGTAGAGTCTCATAATTTTCCCATGTGATCATTCCAAACTAACAGAAGAAAACTGGAAAGTTTTGCCCTTGTCGGTATACAAGGAGAAAAAGAAGAGGGAAATTTCAATAGCAATATGTAAAGTCTAGCTGGAAAAATTACTCTTACAACAATGGTTCACAGCCTTGAAAGGATCTTACACAGACATTTTGAGAAAGATCAATAGCTAGACCTCATCTTTAACAAATTAAAGCAGAATGTTGAGGGAGGGGGTGGCCTTCATACTTTCTAAAGCTCCCCAGATGATTGTAGTATACAGCCTGAGTTGAGAACTACTGCTTTGAGAGGAGAGTGGGTTTTAGTATCAGAATTACAAGACTGAAGATAAGAAAGAGGCACTTGGGGATCAACGTAGACTTTCCTTTGAAGCTGCAGCCAAAGGCATCCACAGCATAGCTGCCATCGTCAGAAATAAATTTTGAAGAAAAAGGTAAAGGACACAGCTTTACTCTGTTCAGAATGGTAGTGTCTCTGCATCTGGAATGTAAATATGATATGCAGTTCTGGCCACTGCATTTTTCAAAATGCATAGTAGAGTTAGAAAGGTACAGCAAATTAAAGGAAAAGCAATATTAATCACTTCAATCTAAAAGTCTGAATGGGGGAATCTAGTAAGATTGAAGCCTCTTACTGAAGAATATGAATTTGAAATATTCACCAAAATCTGGTAAACTAAAACCAAGAGGCTTTTTGTATACACAGAAGTCATGCTTAAGTGGTGGCTGGGGGAGGGAACAGGATATAATTTATTTATGGGTTTTATTTACATCTCAAATTAGGATGATGGATGTTTTTTCCCCCTTTGGGGCAATATTCTTTTTTTTCCCCTTTGGGGCAAGTAGCTTAGCCACAATTGCCAACATCTCTTGCAGCTGCACCTAATGAAAATGTGCTCCTTCCAGGCCTAGCCCAAAGCCGTTCTGGTGTTCTCCCTCCTGTGGTTGGTGGAGGTGGAGACAACAGGTCTACTCGAGCAGGTTTTTGGGTTGAAGATGACAGAGCCATCAGGTAGCTCCAGGAGGGTTTCCTGATGACTATGTGTGGAATTTTTCCTTCCACTACTAACTACACTTTCCTTGGACAGTTTTGTAAATGAGGGGACAATATATATAGGTATTATATTTGAACCATAGTACATTTTTCATTTTGGGTCTTAAAGTAGTCAGCATTATCTTAACTAAACCATGATAGCAAGCGATAATTCTATACAGGAGAAACTAACATTAATAAAATACATCCCCCTCTTATCCATTCCACATCAGTGATCATAGTTCCATTTTTCTTTTGAAACAGCAGGATGGGTAAATCTGGGTGCTTCACTGACCCCTGAAAACGCTCTGCTCGCCTCTCCTCCAGTTTTTGTTCTTTTTTAATCTGGCAAAATTGTCCTCCCATCTCTGTACATCAGTGCATTTCTCAAGGCCAAGCTCAAGGGCCATTTATCATGATAAGATCTTTTCATGTTGTGAAACTGCTATTGTTCTCAATTATTATTTGAAAATCTTATTACCTATTTGACATTTATTTACATAAGTTCTCTCTTTATTTGGTTAACCGTTTCAGAACTGAGGTCTTGAAAGGATGCAACAATGTTTTTGTTTCTTTTACAATCCTATCAGTAAAGTGCACACAGTGAATGGTCAAACCAACAGACATTAAATACGTTACTTAGCAAGGAGTCTTCAGGTTAAAAAGGTGAATGATTCAAAAAATGCATTAGGGTATTTTTCAGAGGATGTCTACAAGGCAGGGGGTAAGGAAATGCTTTCACTGAGATACAGGAATCCTCATCTGTAATGGTACAGTTTTTAACCCATAAATAATATATTTAGTATATTACCAAGGTACTGTCTTAGGTATTTTATCTATTTTTTATCTCAGTTAATTCTTTTCATAGTCTTGTCATTTAACTACAGTTTTGTCCCTTTTATAAGTGGAAAATAGAAATTCAATAAAGTTATTTAAATTTCTTAAGGTCAATTAACCAATAAATAACAAGAGAAAATTCAAACTTAACTCAATCTGAATCTCATAACTACTGCTTTCTTTACTTAAAATATCATCCATTTCTACACGGAAAAGCCAGTCACTGCTAAAGAGTGTATATGACATAGTGTGTCTTGCGGCCACTTTTGGAACTTGGCTAATGCATTAAGTATATTAGAATTATACATATACTTTAATAAAAAGTATAATAATTTTAAAATTACATATAGAATTTTAATTGTAAAAGAAATATCCCATATAGCCAAGGATAGGGGAAAATATATTTAAAAGAAGTAATAAAACTTTCTCATTATGATTTTCTAGGATAATTTAATTTTAAAAGTTACCTTTATCATTATCAATTTATCATGTTTTATTTGGCATTTAATGATAGATGTCTTTGCCACAAATAATGGTAAGAATTTTATTGTTCATCATTTCAGGAGCCATTTAGGGAACATTTAATTTTATTCCAACCAAACTCTAGATTGGCCAGGTTAATTATTGATGAGCAAGCAGAGGGTGGAAAGGATTTTATACAGTTCTGCCTGAGGCTTCCCATGTCTTCCTCCAGTCGACTTCATACTAATATATATTTTTTTAAAACTCAGTGTCTACTTTTGGCAGATGGTCCATAATCTGCCAGTAATAGTAGTAAATTAATGTTTCCTAATGGCCTTCACTGCAGGGATCTCCAACTTTTGAAATCTGACAGCCATACATACTGCAATAAGCATCATAGGTCTGTTTTAAAAGTGGTTAAACTGCAGAAATGAATCAATGAGCCAGTTTTCAGCTTAACTCTTGAGTTACACTTGCCACGAGAAGTTTAATTTTTCACACATTTTACTGTCAGCATCCATCTCATAAGACCAAAGACATACCAATCACAAAATCAAAATCTGATCTCTTCAAAGAAAAAAGCTAATTGTGTCAGTCTAATAAATGACACTCCAAGATAGACAATCATGGTCTTTTATTGATTTCTTTGCCATTCTTGGCAGGAAGTGGTGTCTATTTTTAATCATAGATAGTAGACTCAAATAGAAGCTGCTAGAGAGATTTTCCACAAAGAAAGGCTCCTTCTGAAGAGAACAGTATAGTTTCTTTCTAGTCATTTTGTACGTATCATTTCATTCTCAAATGCATCCTGAAAAAAGATGATGTGGCACCAGAAACAGGGTCATACCTCACAACCCACCAATTTGCTTTACATGGCCAAGAAGCTCAGCTTGAAATCATTTCTTTCCTGCTTGCCTGCCTTACTGGCTAGTGATGACCTCCTGGCTTTGCTCAGTGGGGCAGACTTCCCTTTATTCAGCAACCAGTCTGATAAGCTACTGTGTGTTAATGCTAGAAATACAGTGTGATACAAAGGATTCAAGCAGGTTTCCTAGTTCCTGTGCCTAAAGAGTGTATCATGTAGTGGGGAGAGACAGATATTTTTCAAAGTAATTATAAGAGTGGTTATTTTATTTTCAAAAATGGCAAACTAGATGATCTAGATAAGCCCTCTTGCTGAAAAAAACTAAGCTGGTCAAAAATACATTTAGAAGAATATTAAAATGCACTGCTGCTGCTGCTAAGTCACTTCAGTTGTGTCCGACTCTGTGCAATCCCATAGACGGAAGCCCATCAGGCTACCCCGTCCCTGGGATTCTCCAGGCAAGAACACTGGAGTGGGTTGCCATCTCCTTCTCCAATGCACTACAGATCTGAAAATATGGTGAAGTATTACCAGGCCCAAACTAAAGGGACAGGGAACCTGCAAGCTGCTTTAGGGCTGAGAGCATTTGCTGATTCAGAAAAATTTCAGCTTTCCTTTCAGCATCCTTGTACAGTGAGGAGGACTGAAATAAAAGCCGAGAGTCTACATATTGTGAAGGGTCTGACATGAGAGCCTCCCAATCATAAACTGGAACACCAAAGGGCTTTAGGGCAGGGGTGAACTAGAAGGGGATCATTTCTCTCCTTTGATTCCCCAAGCTACATAGGAAAACTTAAGCTTCAAATTTTATGTTTTCAATTTTAAAGTGGCCTGTAAGGATCATTATGTGGAAGGCAAAAGCATATAAAGGTTTTATCTGGAGGAAGGGATTTTCACCCTAGACCTCTAAAAATTTTGGCTCTTCCTGGGAGAGAGGAAATCCGATTCTGAGATTTAAGATTGTTTCAGGGTAGCTGGAGAAATCTAGCTCAATTCCAGAGTAGCTTATGACAAGAATGGGAAAAGAAACTAAAAAGGGTATAACTAAACAAAGCGATGGCACCCCACTCCAGTACTCTGGCCTGGAAAATCCCATGGACGGAGGAGCCTGGTGGGCTGCAGTCCATGGGGTCGCTGAGAGTCGGACACGACTGAGCGACTTCACTTTCACACTTCACTTTCATCCATTGGAGAAGGAAATGGCAACCCACTCCAGTGTTCTTGCCTGGAGGATCCCAGGGATGGGGGAGCCTGGTGGGCTGCTGTCTAGGAGATCGCACAAAGTTGGACACGACTGAGGCGGCTTAGCAGCAGCAGCAGCAGCAGCAAACAAAACCAAACACTGAGTAGTAAGAGATGGCCAACTGACCCTTGAGCCAAGTCCTCGGACCTTCCACATCAGTACCATCTAAGAGTCTGTGGAAAGACAGACTCTCAAGCCTGACTCCAGAACTACTGAATCAGGATCTGTACTTGAACGAAATCCCTAGGTGATTCGTATGCACATTAAAAATAATGAAGTGGCAACTCTATCAGAGAAAGAAGAAAATTGATGGGAATGTGGATGTTACATATTTTGATTTTAGAGCCCACATAGTTTTTAACATAAGCACTTGGAAAGATGGTGTTTCAACATGTTTTCAAATCCTGTGGCATAAAGTTAATCAGGGAAAAGAAGTAGTATTACAAAAGTTCATTTTTCCCCCGCACTTAATGCTTTGGCTTAGAGAATTGTGAGCATTTAGACAGAACATCTAATTGATTATAGTAGGGGTGTAACTGGAATTCAGTATCTTGAGCCCAGAACCAGTAATCATTCTACTGAACATAATGAGCATAATGTTGGACAGAATCTTCAAGGCATGATAAGCAAAAAAAAAAAAAAGAAAAAGATTCCCAAGAGACTGTTGTGGTCAGCCAGCCCCTGTTCAACGGCAACCATGTAAGATTGAAAACCATAATCAAAAGGGCAGATATGTCAGATTTCTCTACTCAGCTGGTGGGAAAACACAGCAGAGAGGATGTTGTGACCCACAGAGAGTTTGACAAGTAGTGCAACCGTACTTAGCACTGCAGCTGAGGAGGAACTTTGATAGTTATGAAATCAAACACTTTATTTCTACCTGGGCCAAGTGGCCATTCACCTGTTCCAATCTGGTTAAAAACATGGACTGTGCCATACACACCATAATTCATCCAAAAACCAGGACTTCAGCCTCAATTCCAGATGCCAGAGCCTGAAATCTTAAGCCTTGCTATGGGAGTACCTTGACCTTTGGACCTATTTTCTGTTGCTTTCTACCAAGAATGGTTTCCAGTAGTTGACTGTGGTCATAAAATAATTGACAAAACAAAGCAAAAAATAATTTAACTATGTTTTTAAGATTAGAAACTTTTATACTATCTTGATAAACTCTAATGTTAAGCATAAAGTATGTGTTAGTCACTCAGTCATGTCCAACTCTTTGTGATGACATGGACTGTAGCCCGCTAGCCTCCTCCGTCCATGGGTTTCTCCAGGCAAGAATACTGGAGTGAGTTGCCATTCCCTTCTCCAGGGGATTGTCCCAGTCCAGGGATCAAACCCGGGACCCCAGCACTGCAGGCGGGTTCTTTAATGTCTGTGCCACTAAGGAAGACCCTGTGCATGAAGATGTGCTATTAAAATGTCTCACAATTTTTTAAAACTGTCTATTCTTTTTTTGACAACACTATTACAATTTGCTCATAAAACATTTATTATCATGGTAGAGCCACTATGAAAACAAATTAAGTGAAAGCAAACAAAAAATAAGAAGTGAACAAATCCTTACATTCATCTTGAGAATTGGGTTTTTGGCAAGAACCTTTGGGAAGCTTCAGGAACCCTTATCCAGACATAGGTCAGGATAAAATGGTGACCACACATCATTTCCTTTACCAATAGTGGCTATGATGACAAGCTAATTACTGGAGGACTGAGTGTAGCCCACAGATATTTTATCTTCCTCACACCGTGATTTTTTATGCATTTTTTAAACTGAGAGATTTCCTGTTTAAAAGTTCAGATTTCTTGCTTCCAGGTAAAATGAAACAGACAGCACTCAGCCCGATCTTGTTTGGCAACAATCGACTGTGATGGGCTGGCAGCTTCTCCTTCAGACTTGCTCCCATCTAACTTGTTGGTTGATATTCCATGCCTGCCTCTTACAGATATTTTGTATTTGGCCATTCCACAGTTTCTATCCATCAGATCTAGACCCTTAAATCTATTTCTCACTTCCACTGTATAATCATAAGGGATTTGATTTAGGTCATACCTGAATGGTCTAGTGGTTTTAGACAGGGATCAAGACCATCCCCATGGAAAAGGAATGCAAAAAAGCAAAATAGCTGTCTGGGGAGGCCTTACAAATAGCTGTAAAAAGAAGAGAGGCGAAAAGCAAAGGAGAAAAGGAAAGATATAAGCATCTGAATGCAGAGTTCCAAAGAATAGCAAGAAGAGATAAGAAAGCCTTCTTCAGTGATCAATGCAAAGAAATAGAGGAAAACAACAGAATGGGAAAGACTAGAGATCTCTTCAAGAAAATTAGAGATACCAAGGGAATATTTCAGGCAAAGATGGGCTCGATAAAGGACAGAATGGTCTGGACCTAACAGAAGCAGGAGATATTAAGAAGAGGTGGCAAGAATACACAGAAGAACTGTACAAAAACATCTTCACGACCCAGATAATCATGATGATGTGATCACTAATCTAGAGCCAGACATCTTGGAATGGGAAGTCAAGTGGGCCTTAGAAAGCATCACTACAAACAAAGCTAGTGGAGGTGATGGAATTCCAGTTGACCTATTTCAAATCCTGAAAGATGATGCTGTGAAAGTGCTGCACTCAATATGCCAGCAAATTTGGAAAACACAGCAGTGGCCACAGGACTGGAAAAGGTCAGTTTTCATTCCAATCCCAAAGAAAGGCAATGGCAAAGAATGCTCAAACTACTGCACAATTGCACTCATCTCATATGCTAGTAAAGGAATGCTCAAAATTCTCCAAGCCAGGCTTCAGCAATACGTGAACCGTGAACTCCCTTATGTTCAAGCTGGTTTTAGAAAAGGCAGAGGAACCAGAGATCAAATTGCCAACATCCACTGGATCATGGAAAAAGCAAGAGAGTTCCACAAAAACATCTATTTCTGCTTTCTTGACTATGCCAAAGCCTTTGACTGTGTGGATCACAATAAACTGTGGAAAATTCTGAAAGAGATGGGAATACCAGACCACCTGACCTGCCTCTTGAGAAATCTGTATGCAGGTCAGGAAGCAACAGTTAGAACTGGACATGGAACAACAGACTAGTTCCAAATAGGAAAAGGAGTATGTCAAGGCTGTATATTGTCACCCTGCTTATTTAACTTCTATGCAGAGTACATCATGAGAAACGCCGGACTGGAAGAAACACAAGCTAGAATCAAGATTGCCAGGAGAAATATCAATAACCTCAGATATGCAGATGACACCACCCTTATTGCAGAAAGTGAAGAGGAACTAAAAGCCTCTTGATGAAAGTGAAAGAGGAGAGCGAAAAGTTGGCTTAAAGCTCAACATTCAGAAAATGAAGATCATGGCATCCGGTCCCATCACTTGATGGGAAATAGACAGGGAAACAGTGGAAACAGTGTCAGACTTTATTTTGGGGGGCTCCAAAATCATTGTGGATGTTGACTGCAGCCATGAAATTAAAAGACGCTTACTCTTTGGAAGAAAAGTTATGACCAACCTAGATAGTATATTCAAAAGCAGAGACATTACTTCACTGACTAAGGTCCGCCTAGTCAAGGCTATGGTTTTTCCAGTGGTCATGTATGGATATGAGAGTTGGACTGTGAAGAAGGATGAGCACTGAAGAATTGATGCGTTTGAACTGTGGTGTTGGAGAAGACTCTTGGGAGTCCCTTGGACAGCAAGGAGATCCAACCAGTCCATTCTGAAGGAGATCAACCCTGGGATTTCTTTGGAAGGAATGATGCTAAAGCTGAAGCTCCAGTACTTTGGATACCTCATGCGAAGACTTGACTCACTGGGAAAGACTCTGATGCTGGGAGAGATTGGGGGCAGGACGAGAAGGGGATGACCCAGGATGAGATGGCTGGATGGCATCACGGACTCGATGGATGTGAGTCTGAGTGAACTCCGGGAGATGGTGATGAACAGGGAGGCCTGGCGTACTGCGATTCATGGGGTCACAGAGAGTCGGATACGACGGAGCGACGGAACTGAACTGAACTGATTCCACAGTTTCTACTTCTTACCAAGAGAGGACAGAATCTTTCTACCAATTAGAGTTAACTAGCTAGGGCTTATGAAATTCCTAATTGATTTTAAACCTGTCAAGTGAACTACAATTTTAAAAGACAAGGAACGAGACCTGCATTACCTTTTAGACGTCAACCACAGTTTCTCCTTTGCATCTCCACTGATTCCACCATTGATTTTCCTTTGACCACATTTGTTTGTGTGCTTGAATTACAAGTAGTGACAGATTGAACTTCCCATATACCTGCATGTGTCAGATTTGCAATTAACGATCATTTAGGCAGAAAAGCAGTGATGGCAATATAAGAGAGAAATGTCAGCCTCCTAACTTAGTGTCTGGAGGTATTTTTTTTTTTTGTAATGAATCTCTTCCCTTTGCCACACAGAACATTTCCCTCTAAAAATAATAAATGTCAGATACGAACTTGCTTTCCATGTAAATCTCCTTATTTCTAAAACTCTGTTTGAGGTGAAAACTTAACACTGACTGTCTTCTTTTATGAACCCTAGTCTCTGGAGTTCATAATTCTGCAGGACTTACTAACTTTGGGGAGACGTTAGCAATATTTTAAACCTCTTATAGATAATTTGAAAAATTAACGTCATATATCTGGCCATAAATTGATTTTAAAATAAAGTTCTAGTTAACTTTTAAAGCCCATAACACATTTTTAACTTATTTCAGAAAAAAATCTGACCCAAGTAAGACATATGTGAGTCACTTGAGACACCTTCCTTTCCTGAAGGTTTTTAAATTATATACTGCAAAATCTCTACAACAAATACACTCTTACTGACTTATTTTCTCCTTGACTCCTACGTGAACACTTTCCCTTCCAAGATGTCTCATATTACCTCTTTTCTTCACTGATGCTCAGGCATATCCTGATCTTGTGTTCTTATTCCCATGCAAGTCTTTCCAAATCCTACCCAAATTTCATGGACCTTCTCAAATGCATAGCCTTCATGAAAGCAACCCTGCTTACTGCATTACTTTCTGAAACAATCATCTGGTATATATCATGCTCCAGACTGAAACAGTATTTACTTTATGAGGTTCAGTTCAGTTTAGTCACTCAGTCGCGTCCAGCTCTTTACAACCCCATGGACAGCAGCACGCCAGGCCTCTCTGTTCATCATCAACTCCTGGAGCCTATTCAAACTCATATCTATTGTGTCGGTCGGTGATGCCATCCATCCATCTCATCCTCTATCGTCCCCTTCTCCTCCTGCCTTCAATACCAGTTAACTTCTTACCAGTTGGCGATCAGGGAATGGCAGTGCTCCCGAGCCTGAAGAGAAACCAGGGTTAGCCATGGGCATTAGACTGCTGTCACAAGCTACTGTGAAAGATTCTGACAGCATTGATGGACATCAGGCAGTACAGATGTATAATTGGGAGATTTCCACTTTAGTGGTAACGAGACATCAGTCAGTTCACTTCAGTTGCTCTGTTGTGTCCAACTCTTTGAGATCCCATGGACTGCAGCACGCCAGGCTTCTCTGTCCATCACCAGCTCCCAGAGCTTGTGCAAACTCATATTCATTGAGTCAGTGATGCCATCCAACCATCTCATCCTCTGTTGTCCCCTTCTCCTCCTGCCCTCAATCTTTCCCAGCATCAGGATCTTTTCAAATGAGTCAGTTGTTTGCATCAAGTGGCCAAAATATTGGAGCTGCAGGCAGCATCAGTCTTTCCAATGAATATTCCGGACTGATTTCCTTTAGGATGGACTGGTTGGATCTCCTTGCAGTTCAAGGGACTCTCAAGAGTCTTCTCCAACACCACAGTTCAAAAGCATCGATTCTTCAGCACGCAGCTTTCTTTATGGTCCAACTCTCACATCCATACATGACCACTGGAAAAACCATAGCTTTGACTAGATGGACCTTTGTTGGCAGACTAATGTCTCTGCTTTTTAATATGCTATCTAGGTTGGTCATTCTTAAGCAAGGTACAAATTGTCAAAATTCCTTTTTATATTAAATAAACCATGATTCAGATTTCGCTTCTTTCTCAAAACTGGTTTTACTATTTTCAATTTAGAGTTGCCTGCTTATTAATGGCATTAAGATTTTTTTTATTGGAAACTCAAAGGCAGACGTATCTCTCATTATTAGGTTTCCTGATTACATTGACTTTATGTGATCAATAGGGCTGCAAAAAAGGCTTTCTGTGTCTTTTCAAGAGTGTTGGTCAGTTACTTTGCAGACTCTCCTCAATTTTAGTTTAATGTTTTCTCATGAGCACATTTGGGCTATACATTTTTGGTAAAAAACCATAGATGTGATTCTTTCAACGTCCTTTGTTCTAAGATCCAGACTGCATAGAAAATTATCTTCTATCAACAAATATCTTCTCATTTTAGTGGCTAAAAGACTTTTCTTGTTTTTCTTGCTTAACGAGTTTTTTTTTTCTCTATAAAATCTGGATACCAACTATGCTTTCCGTATATAGTTACTGTGATCATTAGGCAGGTGATATTTATAAAATATATAGGACAGTACACAGAGTAAGCTATCAATAAATAGTATCTGATATGAATATTTGTTGATAAAATACAAATAGTTAATGTTATTATAATCTACTATGCTTTTATTATTTAACCTATTTAAACCACTGAACAACTCTATCAATTATAAATTTACCATTAAGTACTACGGCAATGATGCTGGCAAGATCTATCAATGGATGCTAAATTTGGTGGATAAAAGTTTGAGAAGAAACAGGATATTTTCTTAGTCTCAATATATTTCCCTCCCAATATTTATTGACCACAAGGAAGAACAACAGTGACTTTACAATAGAGAAACCCAGCAGATACTACATGTCAAAGTTAACATACCATCACCTATCAACATCATGTAGTGCCTAACTTGTTGCAGTGATTAGAACAATCACTTGCGGCACTCTTACCCAAAAGGGATAACCTCAAACCAGTTATGAGACAACACCAGATATCAATCCGTATTGACTGACATTCTGCAAAGTATCTGGCCAATGCTCTTCAAAAGTATCAAGGTCAAAACAGATAATGAAAGACTGAAAAGCTGTTACAGATAGGAAGAAATTCAGCAAATGTGAAAACCAAATGCAGCATGGCATCCTAGTTGGCTACTGTTCACCAGAAAGTGAACAATACTGGAAAAACTGGTAAAATCTGTATAAAATCTACAGTCTACTCAATAGTATCATACCAATGTTAATTTCTTAGTTTCAATATATATGGTGGCTTTGTAAGACAAACATCAGGAGCTCAGTAAAGATTATATAAGAAGTCCCTATTTTTTACTTATCTGTAAATCTAAAATTATTTCAAAATAAAAAATATTGAAAAGAAAAAATCCAGTAGATAAGGAAATGGCAACCCATTCCAGTATTCTTGCCTGGAGAATCCCATGGACGGAGGAGCCTGGTGGGCTTTAGTCCATGGGGTCGCAAAGAGTCAGACACGACTGAGCAACTTCACACACCACCACAATGAGGGATGAAATATGAGGATGAAGGTAAGGTAATGAAGTAAAGTATGTTGAGTTCATGTGGCTAGCAAGTTTAAGAGATGAGATGGCAATCCATGTCATAAAGTATAAAGTATGTACTTTATAAAGAGACTATAAAGTATGTACCTTTAAACTACTATATACCACCTCTCAATAACATAGATATATACTGATACATAATGATAACATAGAAGGTTTTAACCTCCCACCCCAGGGTCTAACTCAATGGTTAAAAAAATGTTTACCTTTATAATTTATTATTTTTATTATGTTAGTAATGTATATTGGCATAAGAGGTCTAGCTCAAAGACATCTAACTATGTAAAACTGCACCCTTTACCACCATTATTTTCTCCCCACTTTTTTTCCTCTAAAACTCATCTGAAATACACTCAATACACTCAATGCACGCACACATACATATTCATTCATTTCATTTCGCTTCATCTCCATGCTTTAGAATATTAGCTCTATGAATGCAGGAATTTTTGTCTACTTTATCCCTAGTTTCTTCAGCACAGTAAGCAATCAAATTCCTAAATAAATGAACGAATGAAAGAAGAATCCCCACCTCACAGGAAAGGATGGATTCCAACAGGGATAGCCAGGGAGAACTTCACCGAGGAGAAGTTATTTAAGCAAAGATCTGAAGGAAGTCAGGGAGAAGCCATGCATGTAACTGGAGAAAGAGAATCTGAATCAGGAAAAGCAAATTAAACACTCCTGTGTGAGCAGGCTGCCTTGCTTGTTCCAGAGCAGCACGGGAGGCCGGAGCAGTTAGGGCAGACAAGAGCAGGCAGGAGAGGCACTGAGAGATGCAGCAAGAACAACAGTGGGAGCCGCAGACACACAGGAGCTGCTGGATTGCGAAGGCCTCTGTGGGTGAGACGGAAATCCAGTGGAGGACTGTGACATTATGGGACTTAAATTTGAACAAGATCACTTTGCCCGCTGTGTATAAATTCCAGTGAACAAAACGGAAGCAGGGAGACCAATTAGAAGCTTGTTCAAAAAACTGGGTAAAACATTGTGGTGCATGGACCAGTTTGGAAAGAGCAGTGGTAAGAAGTGGTGTAGATATGTATGTATCTACACAGTTTCCATGAACAGTGTTCAATAATCTGCCACAGTTTTCTACCATGTCCCATAGAAAAACTCTGAATTTCAAGGAAGCCTAGAATCTCTCTTCACTGTCTGTATCCTAAAATATGTGCTTCCCTGGTGGCTCAGACAGTAAAGCATTTGCAGGAGACCTGGGCCTGATCCCTGGGCTGGGAAGACCCCCTGGAGAAGGCAATGGCAGTCGGACACGAATGAGCGACTGAACTGAACTGAACTGAACTGAACTCACTTCGGTATTCTTCCCTGGAGAATTCCATGACAGAGGAGCCTGGCAGGCTACAGTCCATGAGGTCGCTGAGAGTCAGACGTGACTGAGTGACTAACACTCACTTTTCCATCGTAGAATATGCCTTCTGCAGATATCTTCTTTAAGCAGTCATGAAATTCTCACCTTCTCAAGCGGATTCTGCAACAACAGTCTGGATTTGTGTGTACCTAATAGTGTTACTCAAATATCCTTTAAAATATAAACCACGGGATGGCATCATTCTCACCATACCCTATGGGGCTCAGATTTTAAAACACAGTAGAAAACCAAATTTCTCCTGTATAAGAATGAAACTGGGAAGGAAATAAGGATGCAGAGCATCAGCTGTCTTATTTCTTACTATAAATCAATCAATAATTTAGTGACTTTTGGCCAGGAAGTACAGGTTGCCTTTATAAAGGCTATAGAGGAATGACTGCATCAAAATATCCTGCTTCACTGAGCTTTACCTGGGACAACTGTTTTGTTTTGAATTAGCTTTTGGAAAATTGCTAAATTTCAAACATTTTTTAGGAAGCATATTTTCAAACTAATGATTGTGAGACTTGTACTCTTTACTCTGAGAAATTAGAGAGTCATCTGCTTTGAAAAATTATAGTCAAGGGACCGAAGAATACCTTCCTAGGAGAGTTTAGAAGCTGCCCTGTTGGGAGATTTAGAACTTTTTGACTTCATTTACTTGAAAATTCTTTCAGAGTTTAAATGTTAAAGAAAATTTGATGAAATGTTACAGCTGAACCCTGCCTCCATCTTTTTTTCCTTATCTTATAGGAAAGCATTGTAACTATTTTTTGATTTAAGTCACAGCCAGTACTACTAGTCAACAGGAAAGAAGGGGGCTGTTTGTATGGAGACAATTTGAGGGACATTTTTCAGGGTCCCCTTATACCTAAGCTGTATTCCCCAACAGTTCTCATTTCAGTTGCATTTTAATACAACTCGGTGTGTGTGTGTGTGTGTGTGTGTGTGTGTGTGTGTGTGTGTGTGTGTGTGTGTGTGTGTGTGTGTGAACTGCTACCGATAAAATATCTAAATCTCGACTAAGCTGGAGAGGCATGCTTATATTAGGTTAGCCAAAGATCTTATTGAAAAACCCAAATGAATTCTTTGGCCAACCCAATATACTAGCAGTTATTAACAGTTTCATTGATCATTTATGAGTATAAAGTTGAGGTCTATGTAAGGGAAGAAAGATACCAGGAGTACATGAAAATGTAAGAAAGAATTGGACGAGGAGAAATGAATGTCCAGGACTCATGAAGAACATGGTGATTCAGGGAGCAGTAGAATAAATTAGAATTATGGAGAGCAAAGTGAGTGGAATCATCGTGGAGAGATTGTGATAACACTCTAGGATAGTCCTCTATCACTTCCTTTAGAGCAGCTGAATCATCGTACTCTTAAGAGTTTTAGGAAATGGGAACTTATCTGCTCATCCTTCTCACGTGTAATTGAACTGTTTTTTAACCTCTTTATGCACAGCTACTATGCAACATTCATAGAGTACCCTAGAAAAGACCTTGAGGAAAAAAGGAAAGTTTTTGAAGGTTGATTTAAAAAAGTATGCCAATGGCTCAGTCGCTTATGTTAGAATTTATTGCTAAAAATAAGGGACACATCAAGGGTTACGTAGAATAAAAAGTAAAATATAATATTATTTATCTCTGAAATCAAATATTAACAAATAAAATACACAAGTTAAACAACTCTTAATTTCTATAATAAAAACTTTTCTGAATGGTTAATAACTAAATTAGTGATTCGATGGAAATTTTGAGCTTAATGCAATTTTCAATATAACTTTTTCATTATGACTAACCATTACAAAAAATTTATAATTCTCTGAACACATATGAGTAGAAATTTCACATTAGCAATACATTGCTGTTCGGTTCAGTTCAATGGCTCAGTTGTGTCCAACTTTTTGAGACCCCATGGACTTCAGCACACTATGCCTCCCTGTCCATCACGGACTCCTGGAGTTTACCCAAACTCGTGTCCACTGAGTCGGTGATGCCATCCAACCATCTTATCCTCTGTCGTCCCTTTCTTCTCCAGCCCTCAATCTTTTCCAGCATCAGGGTCTTTTTCTGAGTCAGCTCTTTGCTTCAGGTGATCAAAGTATTGGAGTCTCAGCTTGAACATCAGTCTTTCCAATGAACACTCAAGACTGATCTCCTTTAGGATGGACTGGTTGGATCTCCTTGCAGTCCAAGGGACTCTCAGGAGTTTTCTCCAACACCACAGTTCAAAAGCATCAATTCTTCTGCTCTCAGCTTTCTTCACAGTCCAACTCTCACATGCATACATGACCACTGGAAAAACCATAGCTTTAACTAGATGGACCTTGTCGGCAAAGTAATGTCTCTGCTTTTGAACATGCTGTCTAGGTTGGCCATAACTTTCCTTCAAAGGAGTAAGTGTCTTTTAATTTCATGGCTGCAATCATCATCTGGAGTGATTGTGGAGCCCCCAAAAGTAAAGTCTGCCACTGTTTCTACTGTTTCCCTGCTATTTGCCATGAAGTGATGGGACCAAATGCCATGATCTTAGTTTTCTGAATGTTGAGCTTTAAGCCAGCCAACTTTTTCACTCTCCTCTTTCACTTTCATCAAGAGGTTCTTAGTTCTTCTTCGCTTTCTGTCATAAGGGTGGTGTCATCTGCATATCTGAGGTTATTGATATTTCTGCTGGCAATCTTGAATCCAGCTTGTGCTTCATCCAGCCCAGCGTTTCTCATGATGTACTTTGCATATAAGTTAAATAAGCAGGGTGACAATATACAGCCATGAAGTACTCCTTTTCCTATTTGGAACCAGTCTGTTGTTCTAACTGTTGCTTCCTGACCTGCATACAGATTTCTCAAGAGGCAGGTCAGGTGGTCTGGTATTTCCATCTCTTGAAGAATTTTCCATAGCTTACTGTGATCCATACAGTCAAAGGCTTTGGCATATTCAATAAAGCAGAAATATATGTTTTTCTGGAACTCTCTTGCATTTTTGATGATCCAGAGGGTGTTGGCAATTTGATCTCTGGTTCCTCTGCCTTTTCTAAAACCAGCTTGCACATCTGGAAGTCCACGGTTCATGTATTGCGGAAGCCTGGCTTGGAGAATTTTGAGCATTACTTTACTAGCGTGTGAGATGAGTGCAATTGTGTGGTAGTTGAGCATTCTTTGGTATTGCCTTTCTTTGGGATTGGAGTGAGTACTGATCGTTTCCAGTCCTGTGGCCACTGCTGAGTTTTCCAAATTTGCTGGCATATTAAGTGAAGCACTTTCACAGCATCATCTTTTAGGATTTGAAATAGCTCAACTGGAATTCTATCACCTCCACTAGCTATATTCGTATTGATGCTTCCTAAGGTCCACTTGACTTCACATTCTAAAATATCTGGCTCTAGGTGAGTGATCACAGCATCGTGATTATCTGGGTTGTGAAGATCCTTTTTGTACAGTTCTATGTATTCTTGCCACCTCTTCTTAATATCTTCTGCTCTTGTTAGGTCCATACCATTTCTATCCTTTATTGAGCCCATCTTTGCATGAAATGTTCCCTTGGTATCTGTCATTTTCTTGAAGAGATCTCTAGTCTTTCCCATTCTATTATTTTCCTCTATTTCTTTGCACTGGTCACTGAGGAAGGCTTTCTTATCTCTCCTTGCTATTCTTTGGAACTCTGCATTCAAATTGGTATATCTTTTCTTTTCTCCTTTCCTTTTTCCCTTCTCTTTTCACAGCTATTTGTAAGGCCTCCTCAGATAGCCATTTTGCTTTTTTGCATTTCTTTTTCTTGGGGATGGTGTTGTTCCCTGTCTCCTGTACAATGTCATGAACCTCCGTCCATAGTTCATCAGGCACTCTGTCTATCAGATCTAGCCCCTTAAATCTATTTCTCACTTCCACTGTATAATCATAAGGGATTAATATTTAGGTCATACCTGAATGGTCTGGTGGTTTTCCCCACTTTATTCAATTTACATCTTAATTTGGCAATAAGGAGTTCATGATCTGAGCCACAGTCAGCTCTTGGTCTTGTTTTTATAGTAAGTTACAGTAAGTAACTGTACTTCCTACTAATTCCTCCTACATTTAGAGCATGAAAAATCACCAGCACAATTAAAACAGGCTTTTGTGATGTCAGTAGCATTTTTCTATACCTAAGATTTAGTTCCTAAGTCTCTTAATACTAGGTATGTGGGATTCCTAATCTTGCCTTTTAAAAGTCTTTCTATTTTGATGGGATATTTTAACAAGCAGAAAAAATGTCATATGATTAATTTCTATAATTTCACACATTCAAAACTTTTATTTTCCTTAGTGAAACTTTTTAAAGAGGATTGGATGGATAATTATTCTTTTCATGGCATATTCTCAGTACAAGCAGGTAAAACAGACATTGGTCTAGCGAGTCTCCCTACATTCTCCCTGGAACAAATTAATACAGTCTCTCTGTTAATACTGTATATGGATTATAGAATAAGTAATCTTTAATGCAAAATACATGTTTGTTTTATTCAAATAAAATTTCTCTACAACAATTTATAAAATGAACTTTGAATATATGATTATTCTTCCAGTTATTATTTGTAAGGAAATCTGCTCAATGAATAATCATATAATTAATTATAAAGTTCATACATATCCCATATCACATTCAGTTAGTACCCAATACAGTATAATTAACCTGTTAAATGTATTTTTTTCTAAAAGCATACAGCTACTTAAACATGGCTATGTCAGAAATATTCATTATCCTTTTACTTGAGTATATAATAGAAACTTAGTTATAGTAGACTGAAAATGAACAAGGATGTCATCAAATCACATGCTTTTTTTTTAATGGGTTGTAAGAAGACAGAAGACATACTTTTTAGAACTATATTTTGCAATATCAAAGTTAGAAGCCTGATTTTCTGATTGTTCACATTCATATTTCAAACCAGTTTGAATATGGCTCTAGATTAAATGACTGTGCTTTATTTTTTGGACTTTGGTAACTTGTTTCCCTTGCCCAGAATTTAGGGGAATTTTCAATATTTTTATGTCATACATTTATTTACAAGCACATAAAACAATTAAAAGAAGAAAAGTGAACCTACATACAAAAGAAATACACCCGCAGACATAGAAAACAAACTAATGGTTACCAAAGGGGAAAGGGCAGGAAGGGATAAATTAGGAGTCTGGGATTAACATATGCATACTACTTACATATAAAATAAATAACAAGAACATACTGTATAACACAGGAACTCTACTTAATATTTCATAATAACCTATAAGGAAAAAGAAACTGAAAAAGAATATGTATATACATGAATAACAGAATGTATATCTGAAACTAACAAACATTGTAAATTAACTATACCTCAATAAAAAATGGTTAATATATTTCAAGAAAAAATGGTTAATACATAGAAGAAAAAATAAAAATAGAAGGGTCACAGTTTTATGTGACCATAAGATCCTGTGCCCTTCTAATGAGGAATCTGGGATTCATTCTGTACTCAGAAACCCAATCCTGTTGGGAATCTTGGGACAAGGGGGCAGAAATAGCTGTAACAGAGAAGCCCAATCAATCTCAGGCTTCAACACAAAGGTTCAAAACCTAGCTCTGCTCTGTAACCTGTGCAAATCACTGAGGAGGAGAAATAGCCAACCGACCTAGGGCACTGGTATAGG
The DNA here is from genome assembly GCF_016772045.2 of Ovis aries. Lineage (NCBI taxonomy): Eukaryota > Metazoa > Chordata > Mammalia > Artiodactyla > Bovidae > Ovis > Ovis aries. The sequence continues at coordinate 38,840,585 of NC_056057.1, read as the reverse complement.
ATTCCCACATTCAAACCACAATGTCATTTAAACTTCACTAGAGACTTACTTTCAGAGAAGGCAATGGCACCCCACTCCAGTACTCTTGCCTGGAAAATCCCATGGATGGGGGAGCCGGTGGGCTGCAGTCCATGGGGTCACTAAGAGTCAGACACAACTGAGTGACTGAGCGACTTCGCTTTTCACTTTCATGCATTGGAGAAGGAAATGGCAACCCACTCCAGTGTTCTTGCCTGGAGAATCCCAGGGACGGGGGAGCCTGGTGGGGTGCTGTCTATGGGGTCGCACAGAGTCAGACATGACTGAAGTGACTTAGCAACAGCAGCAGAGACTTACTATATGGATTAGGAAACTGAGTTTACTTTGCTTCTCCATGTCCGCTCAAGTAGTTGAGTTGAGACTAATCTCAGGTCATCCACATCCAGAGCCCACACTCTTGCCGACAAATCTATACCTTTAAACCTCAGTTTGTTGTTTAGTCGCTAAGTCATGTCCAGTTGTTTTGTGACCCCATGGACTGTAGCCCTCCAG